>NC_031777.1:29958352-29968306 GCF_001522545.3 Parus major | reverse complement strand
AAATAAATATTCAATAGAAATTAATTATACTAAATAGAAATAAATATTAAATAGGAATAAATTATATTAAATAGAAATAAATATTAAATAGGAAAATTGATATTACATAGAAATAAATGATATGAAATATAAACAGAAAATATTAAATAGAAACAAATATTAAATGGAAATAAATGATAGTAAATATAAATAAATATTAAATAAAAATAAATGATATTAAATATAAATAATATTGAATACAAATAAAATACAAATTATATTAAATATAAATAAATAATCTTAAATATAAATAATATTAAACAGAAATAAATAATATTAAATAAATCACCCCTGTGAGGGGCCAGAGTTGCAGCGGAATCTTGAAGTTCCACTTCCCACAAATCCAACCAATTTCCAACTACTTCCAAACTCAAAAAAACCTGCAAAAACCCCAGGAATTATTCCAGATTTCCCAATTTCTGTTCTAGGTTTGCATCAACCACTGGGGGAACGTTTCAAGCTATTTAATAATTCCCTTTTTATTGAGAGTATTTCAATTTTTTCCCCAATTTTTTTTTTCCATGCATGGCTGGGTCATGGAAGGTGATTCCACTTCCCATTCCATGAGCCACAGCTCTGGATCCATCTCCAGCGTGGGGCTGGGCAGTGACCAAAGCTCCTGCCAGGCCCAAATCCTCAATGAATGAAAACAACCCCAAAAAAACCCCAAACCCAAAACCCCAAATCCCAAAAGAGCCTCAAAACCCCGATTTACTTCCCCTGAGCAGCCTCAAAACTGAATAAAATTCCTCAAACCAAGGCCTACAACACGACAACTTCCATTTATCCAGATGAATTCCTCCCTGAAGGTTGGGATTTTGGGAGAAGCCGGGTTTTTATTGGCGTTTTCCCTGCCGTGACCTGCCCCTGTGGTGGGATGGGTTTGATGTCATGGGCTAAAATTAAAACCTTGTTTGCTTGTGACTCTCGTCAGCACCAGGGAAAGCAGGGAAAGCTTTCCCTGGGATCCAAAGGATGACAAAACTCATTTCCTTCACACCCAAGCGTCCAAACCCCGTCCTGGGAAAGGCCATTCCATGTGCCACACGCGGCCGTGACGACGCCTGGATTCCCGGGATCGGGGAAATATCTTAAATCCATAAAATTTCCATGGATCCCGGGGCCTCTCCAGGTGAATTTGGGCAGGGGGCAGCCCCAGATTTCAGGGATAATCCGAGAAGCAGCCCAATTTCTGCCTGTCATCCCGGGAAAGCTCCCTGGGTTGGAAGTGGCTCCACCGAGCCAGGCCCTGCTGCTGCCACCAAGGGGCCAGAAATCCCCCAAAATTCAATATATTTTGCTCTTGTGAGGCCTGGAGCAGCCATTCTGCTAAAATAGAATTAAATCCAAGACATCCTTTCCCTGCATCCTGCTCCAGGAGGAATTAAAATGATAAATAATAAAGGAGAGCTTTACATACGGCCGAGACAGACGACAGAGGATAAAATTCCTGTCATGCCCAGAGGCTTTTCCCACACAGGATCAGACACGGCTCCCTGAAGCATCCTGTGCCTGGAGCCCGTATTCCCTCCTCATTCCCATTTTTTATGCCAAGAAACCCCAATCCAACATCTCCTCCTCCCTCCCCAGACCGGCATCTCCACGACACGGCAAGAAAAAAAAAATTAAAACAAAACAAAACAAAAAAATCATCTCCAGTTCCAATTTTTCCTCTTTTCCCCCCGAAACGCGGTTCATCCATCCAGGGAAAAGCACCGGATCCCATCTGTCAGCTGCACACCCCCGGCTCCATCCTCTGCGCGGCATCAAATAATCATTTCGGGATCTGAATCCCGACGGATCCAGCCGGCTCTGGGCTGGGGAAAGCGGCGGCTCCATGGAAAACCGGGAATTTGCCCAGCCCGAGCCACCCGCACAGGGCTGGGGATGGAATTGCAAATAATCGCACGGGCTCGATATTATATCACCACCACCCTGCCGCTGGAATTGCCCGGGATTAGGGGGAGGGGAGGATTCCATTCCATTATTAATTATTATTATTATTTTATTTAGGAAAGGATCAAACCCCCCCTCCCCGAGCACCCCGGGCGCGGGATCGGCTCCTCCTCCTTCCCAAAGCCGGGAGAACGCGCCCGGCTCATCACCCACCTTCCATCATGGTGGCAGAATTGCATTCCTCAATTCCCGAGGAGCCTGGAAAAAAAAAACCACAGGAGAACGCGGTTCCCTCTCAGCTCGGCCTCGGCGCTTCCCGGGCGGCGGGGAGGATGAGGAGGAGGAGGAGGAAGAGCCGGGAATGCCGCGGTTAGGGGCAGGCCATGGATGCTGCTGCGCCTGTATCACCTCCAGGATGGCATCGCGGAGGATGCTCGGAGAAAGGGAGGACGAGGCGGGCTCGGTGCCTCCCGCCCCGCACTCCTCACATGCGCGCTCGCTCCCGACACACCCCCCGGGAACACTCCAACCTATTTCCCAGATTTTTTTAATTTTTTTTTTCCCCCCCGCCACCCCTTTTTCCACCCTCCCCAAAAGCAGAACCCCTGTCCGCACCTCGTGACGCACTTCCCCTCCCTTAATCCTATTGCGGCCGGCGCGATTAATTCCCGGCCGCTGTCAGATTAGGAGCGCTCGGGGTTGGGAATGGGGGGAAAGGGATCAATCCCGGCTGGAAAAGGGAGAGGAGCGGGGTGAGAGCGCGGGGATGAGAGCTCGGGCCCTCCTGGGAGCCTCTCCCAGCCATCCCAGGGATAAATCCATCGCTGACGTCACGGCGCCAGCAATTAGCCCCGAAAGGAGGATGCGGGAGGAATTTCTCCCCGACTGCTTCCAGCAGCGCCCGGGAATTAATCTGGCATGAAGGAAAAGCGGAGCGGGGAACAAAAGAGGCGGAGGGGAGGAGCGGGGGGGGCTGCGAGCGCTGGGGCCGCGCTGTGCCCGTGTCCCCCCCGGGATGTCACCGTGTCCTGTGTCCCCATGGTGCCACCGTGTCCTGTGTCCCCATGGTGCCACCGTGCCCTGTGTCCCTATAATGTCACCCTGCCCTGTGTCCCTATAATGTCACCCTGCCCTGTGTCCCCCCCAGGATGTCACCCTCTTCTCTGTCCACTTTTGATGCCACCCTGCCTTGTGTCCCTATAATGTCACCGTGTCCTGTGTCCCCATGGTGCCACCCTGCCCTGTGTCCCCTCCGGGATATCACCCTGTCCTCTGTCACCCCTGGGATGTCACCGTGTCTTGTGTCCCTATAATGCCACCCTGTCCTGTGTCCCCCCCTGATGTCACCCCCAGCACCGTTTCCCCCTGGAAAAGCCCCCCGGGGATTTGTGGGTCCCTCACCCCCTTCCCAACTTGTTCCCACTGCGGGGGGAGGCTCAGCCTGAATTATCGTCATCGCTCCTGTTTTATCCAAAAAACCGGGATTTAAACCCGGCCCTCCAGATTCGGCTGGGAAGATCCCAAAGTCCGGCTATTTTTTATCCCGTGGCAGGAAAGGTGAAAAAAAAAACCCCAGGCTTCTCCAGGATCCTCATCCCGGCTCCTCCCCCTCTTCCAAACCCCCCCAAAAACCGGGATTGTCTCCATCAGCTCCCGCGGAGGAGCCGCTCCTGCCCCTCCTGTCCCCTCCAGGGCACAACAGCGCAGTTTTGGGGACAACCTGCGCTGCCCGGGGTGGCTTTTCAACTTGAGCGCCGAGCGGGGATGGAAAAACTTCCCTTGTACCGCTCACCCCGCATCAGCATCTTTGGGATCATCCCCGGCAGCCCCACGGGCTCCTCAGGATTTCTCCCTGCTCGGGAGCAACGCCCGCATCATTTCTCCCATCCAAAACAAAACAAAGCAAAAAAAACCCAAACAAACAAACAAAAAGTGGTTTTCATGAATGAAAATCAATTTTTTTGCCCCGTTAAAATGTAATCTTTCTAGTAAGAAAGGAAAAAAAAAGACAAAAAAACAAACAAATTTTTTCCCACTCCCATTTAAAAATATTAATCCAAAAGCCAAGCGCCTCCTCCGAGGGTCTGGATAAATCAGGGAGGGAACAGGAGCTCAGCACGGCCCAGCTGGTGGGAAATGCCACAGGGATGGGATTATTGAGCAGATGGTTCCTTTAATCCCACAGGAGCTCCTGTGACCTGCCTGCCCCGCTTCCAGCACAGCCAAGGGAATTCCGGTTGTAATCCCAGGCTGGGCACAACCCCTGGAATGTTCCTCTGTCCCCTCAGCCCAGGCTGGCACTCGGTGATGGGCAGGCAACTTCCAAACTGCCCAAATTCCTCCTGGACACACCAAAACAGCACCAATCCCCCCCAGAAAATTCACGGAGGCTCCAGAATTCCCATCTCTGGGACAGGGTCTGGAGCAATCCTAATGGAAAGCGGGAATGGGATGAGGTTTGGGGTCCTTCCAAACCGAAATCTGGGAATTTTGGGATCCCCCATCCTGCGGCTCGGGGCCATCCAGGGCAGAGCCCCCTCCCCACGGCTCCTGAGGGCTGAGATTCCTTCAGCAGACGGGGAGAGCCAGGACATCCCTGCCAATCCCTTCCCAGGCCATTGATAAAAAAATCCTTTCCAAATTTTCCCGTTTCAGCGCTGGGTTTGGGCAGCTCCCCCCGTCACTCCTGGGAATCCTTTGGCTGCTGCTCATCCATCCCAGCTTTCCCCTGGGATATCTCAGCCTTGTGAGGCTCCTCCTGCCACGGGGAGAGGACAAAACCCCCCAAAAATCAGCCCCACCCCAAGGACACCCCAGAGCTGCTCCTGGAGCGGGCTCATCCCAAAACCAGGCGGGCTCAGGGAGAGCCGGGTCCCGCTGGAGCGTTCCCACCTCCCTGGGGAGGAGGCACCAAACGCCCCTTCCCGAGCCAAAACCACTCCCAAACTCCGCAATTTCACTTCCAAACTCCCTCGGACAATTCCAGTGAAAAGCGCTGGAAATCTCCGGCCGCTCCCGAAGGAGACGAGCCGGGAGCTGCCGGCAGCAGATGAAGGCGAGAGGCCTGAAGATTATTAAAAAAAAAAATAAAAAAAATTAAATCCAAATAAAAAAAATAAAACCGAAGGCAGCAAGTGAGTCACGGAGCGCATTACTCATCTCCCGGCAGAGTCAGCCCCAGCTCCATGTGACAGCCCGGCCCCGGAGCCGCGATGGGATTTGCTAAATAAAACCCCAATCCTCAACCTCGGGCAGGACGTGGCCCTGGCAAATCCCGGCATTAGGAGCGGCCAGGGGTTGTTCTCACCGCCCCACGCCCCTTTGGATGGGCTGGAATTAAACCTGGATGGGCTGGAATTAAACCTGGATGGCTCCCGAAGGAATGAGCTGGGAGAGGCCGGAGCTGCGGCCCCAGCGTGGATCCCCTGGCCTGGGCACAGCAGGATGGGATTTCCCGGGAAGTTCAGCCTTTGGCATCCTTCCCTATAAAACTGGGATTAGAGGAGACAAGGGCAGGGACAGCTCCCACTGTCCCAGGCTGCTCCAAACCCATCCAGCCTGGCCTTGGGCACTGCCAGGGATCCAGGGACAGCCCCAGCTGCTCTGGGAATTCTATCCCAGGGCCTGCCCACCCTGCCAGGGAACAATTCCTGCAATCCCTGCAATCCCATCCAGCCCTGCCCTCTGGCACTGGGAGCCATTCCCTGTGTCCTGTCCCTCCATCCCTTGTCCCCAGTCCCTCTCCAGCTCTCCTGGAGCCCCTTCAGGCCCTGCAAGGGGCTCTGAGCTCTCCCTGGGGCTGATTTACAGGACTCCCTCCTCCAAGGGTGAAGGCAGGGAAGGAGGGTGGGCTCAGGGAGAACCCCCAGGAGCAGCTCCCCCATCCCTCCACGAGCTCAGGAGGGCACAGAGGGGACCAATCCTGAAAATCCAGGTCCTGAAAATCCCACGGCAGCACCCGGGAGGCTGAACCCGGACAGGCTGAACCCCAAACGCTCCTGGGGCAGCCCCACCTTGGGCTTTGGGCAGCCAAAGCATTCCATGAGAATCCAGAGTGTCCCAGCTCATCCCAGGGCTGGAGCAGCTCCTGGATCAGGGAATGCAGCTGCCCCCAGCTCCACATGGAGCCCTTTCCCTTCTGCTCCGTGAATCCTCGGCGTTCCCGGGCACAGAGAGCCGCTCCCACCGCGGGCAGCTGCTCCCGGGAGGACACCGGGGATGCGGGAATGAGCCCCCAGCCCGGGGCACGGCAGCGAGAGGAGGAGGAGGAGGAGGAGGAGGAGAGCTGGAGAACAGCGCTGGGAACTTTCTCATGGAGCCGCTCGAGGCACCAGGGGTGCAGGGAACAGCCAAATTCCAGCAGGGAAGAGGCTCCCCAGGGAAGCGATGGGATCACAGCTGCATCCCTGACGTTCCCCCCCGGGGCTCCGAAAACGCTCTGCACCCCCAAACCCCTGCCCAGAGGATCCCAGAGGATCCCAATCCAGCCCTGGAATGAGCGAGCCCCCCGGGACAGCCACGGAGGGGCAGGAATTCCCTCAGACCGAGGATTTGGGGACAGAGCAGCGGGACAGGGGGAGCAGCACACCCCATGCGCCAGCAGCTCCTCTCGGGGCCACCAAACGTCGCATTTGGGCCAGCAGGGCCCGGAGGCGCTGGGGACACAAGGGGGACACAAGGGGGACACAAGGGGGACACAAGGGGGACACAAGGGGGACACCGGGAGGGATTTACAGCCCCAGGACCGGCGCTGTCTCATTCCAGGCTTCCCCTGCACCCGGCGCACAGAGGGTTCCGCACCTCCCCAGGAGCCGATTCCTGCTCAGAGCCCCACAAATCCAGGATCCAGCTCCCAAAACCCCATCCCTGCTCACCCCACAACGGCTCCCACCTCCTCCTGCTCCCCGCCCCTCTCCTGGCCCAGCCCTGCGCCCTCCCCGCTGATAACCGGGGGCTGATCGGGGCAATCAGCACCTCCCCCGATGGGGACGAGGCGCAGCTGCCCCAGAACATCGAAAATTCATTCATCTTTATTTCTCAGGGTGGGGGAAAAACCGGCAAAGTCCTCATTTCACACCACCTACCTCACCCCAAATATTATCGAAATGTTATCGAGCCCATTCCATCAGCCCGGAATGTGGTTTGGGGTGGGAATGGATCCACCCCCTGCGCCCCTCAGCCTGCCTGGGGGTCGGTGCCGCACGAGTCGTTCCACCAATTCCCAGAACATTCCCATGGGTTTGGATTCCTGGTGCTGGGAGGGAGCTTTTGCCTCCTTTAGGTAAAATTTGGCAGCTGTGGAAAGAAATCCAGGGAAGCAAATTCTGCCCTGACA
This sequence comes from Parus major, assembly GCF_001522545.3. Lineage (NCBI taxonomy): Eukaryota > Metazoa > Chordata > Aves > Passeriformes > Paridae > Parus > Parus major. Next base: position 29,961,036 of record NC_031777.1, on the reverse strand, counting down.
TATTCCAGAGCTCCAGGAATGCTGGTGGAGCCTCTCATTAAAATTTAAGGTGTCTTTAGGTCCTGATCAGCTTTGGGCCTGCTAATAAAGGATGTTTAACTATTCTTAAAATTAACTTATTCTTAAAATTAAATTATTAACTTATTTAATTATTCTTAAAATTAACAAAAAGGAGACAGGACGGGGAGGGGGCAGAGATGGGGGGCACCAAAGGCAGAGGAAAACCCAGCGCAGCCCTGGAGCCTCTGGCACAACTGTGCTGAAATCCAGGTGTGCAGGGATCCAGGTGTGCTGGGATCCAGGTGTGCAGGGGTCCAGCTGTGCCGGGATCCAGGTGTGCCGGGATACGGCTATACCGGGATCCAGCTGTGCCGGGATCCAGCTGTGCCGGGATCCAGCTGTGCCCCCGCGCTGTGCGAGCCCTGCAGGGCCCGTCCCGGCTCCGCGTGTCCCCGCCGTGTCCCCAGCTCGGACATTCCCCGTTCCCGGGGCCCTTCCCGGCTGCGGAACGCCGGGAGCTCGGCAGATGGAGCTGTGCAGCTGTGCAGGGACGGGACGGGCCCGCCAGATGTGCAGGGGCCGGCCAGATGTGCTCTCCTGGTCCTGCCGTGCCCCCGGGTGCTCTGGTGTCGCCGGTGTCCCCAACAGAGCAGGGACAGAGGAGGGGACAGAAATCCCCTCGCAGAAAGAAACTGGGCAGGGCTGGGGACAGCGAGACCTTGGGAAATCTCGGGCTCCTCGTGTCACCCCAAAAGGGACATTTGGGAGACCCAAAACATCCAAACCCATCTGAAACCCCATCAGCTGGGCTCCAACCCGCCCTGTCCCCCCCGGCCACCCCCGTGTCCCTCCCGTGTCCCCCGGGAGTCCCCTCTCCCTTCCCATGGAATCCGCGGCTCCCGGGAGCCTCGGCCCCGCTCCAGCTCCGGTAAAATCCGCGCTCTGTGCCCTGCCCCCGGCTCCTCCCCGGGTTTGGCCGCAGAACTCTCGGAGCTTCACATTTTCCCTTCTCTCCTCCGCGGGAATCCCGGGTGAACTCCCCCAAACCCCCCGGCTGGAGGAGAGATCCCGGCACTGATCCCGGTGGCCGGATCAGAGCCCGGGAATGTCCGTCCCAAACAGAGGGACACGGAGCCCAGGAGCAGGGACAGAAAAATACAGAATCACTGAGGTTGGAAAAGCCCCCTGAGGCCACCACTGGCCCACGTCCCCAAGTGCCACATCAGCACGGATTTGAAATCCCTCCAGGGATGGGGTCTCACCCCTGCCCTGCTCCAATGCTTGGCCACCCTCTCCTTGAAGAAATTTCCCCAAATATCCATCCTAAACCTCCCCTGGTGCCACTTGAGGCCATTTTGTCCTGTCCCTTGTTCTGGCTCTGTCACACAGCACTGGGCAGGTGGGAACAGCCACGCTCACCCCTAAATCCCACAGAACAGGGTGGGAAAAGGGCATGGAAATCCAGCTGCACCCCCAGGAGAGCAGGCTGGGCTGGGAAAGAGCAGCAGGGCTGGTTTAATATTTGATTTAATAATCACAGCTCCTGTGAGCAGCGGTGACCTCGGGGGCAGAAGTTTCCTGGCAGGAGCTCCGAGGGATCCCTGTCCCCACGCCCCGGGAAGGGCTGGGCCTGCTCCCACTGCTCATCCCTGGGATTGATGCCTGGGGGTTGCTTTAGGGCTGCTGGAAATTCCCCTGAAATCCCAGCTCCAGTGGGAAACAGTGTCCTTGGGAACAAGGCCAGCTGTCACTCGGGGGCTCTGGGTGACATTAACTGGGGGTTAATGCTGGCAGCAGGGAGGGGACAGATCCCTGAGCATCCCTGAGCATCCCTGGGCATCCCTGAGCATTCCTCTGCATCCCTGGGCATCCCTGAGCATTCCTCTGCATCCCTGAGCATCCCTGAGCATTCCTCTGCATCCCTGAGCATCCCTGGGCATCCCTGAGCATCCCTGTGAATCCCTGGGCACCTCTGAGCACCCCTGGGCACCCCTGTGCATCCCTGAGCATTCCTGAGCATCCCTGGGGATCCCTGGGCATCCCTGGAAGCGCAGTGTCCCAGGAAGGTGCCCATCCCGGGCTGGGGTCCCTCACCCCGCACACGGCAGGAGCCTCTGGCAGTCCCTGGAAGTGCCCTGGGGACCAGCAGGGAGGGGCAGCAGCGCCCACCCAGCTCCGCTCGGGAGCGAGGAGGGAGCTCCGCATCCCCGCTCCCTCTGCCGCCTCCCGGTGCGGGAGGAATCCGTGTGAATCCCACGGCAGCTCTGGATGTGAGGATGTGAAACAGAGCGGCGGGGAATCCTCACGCCCTGAGGAACGGGGGACACTGAGCCAGCGAAGCTCCCAGCACCTGAACTGGGATTTCCGCCCTAAAAAGAGGGAGAGCAGGAGGGTCCCGCTTGGTTTTGCGGTGCAGCGGCCACTGGGAATTCTATCCCAGTTTCTGCAGCGGGGAAGGAGCAGGGAACGGCGGCTCCTCCCAGCTCCAGAGCTGCCCGCGATCCCGAGGAAGCTGCCTGGCAGAATCGGGTCATGGAAGGGACAGGGATGAAGAGAGGGAGGGGACAAGGACAGAGCAGCCCCACCCCCGGCACCCACATGGCCCCCACCTGCCCCTGAGCCACCAGCGCTGCTGCTCTCTCCTGGTTTGGTGCTTCCCCTCCCAGAAGTGACGATGCTTTTCC
>NC_031777.1:29951228-29956551 GCF_001522545.3 Parus major | reverse complement strand
GTTCTGGGTTCGAAGGTTCCCGTTTTCTGTGCCCCGAGCAGTGGTGACACTGCCCCCGCTGCCCTGCTGACAAAAACCTCCCGCAGGCTGGGTCATGCTTTCATTTATTCACTTCATATAAAAATCTCTTAAGAATGCGCCTGAACACAATATAGAATACTATAACATACATAGTGTGAAACTTTGGGGAACAATAAAATAACCACCTGGAACAATGCAGTGTTCAACAGACAAACAAACCCATTGATCATGCACAACTGTGCTATTGTCATGAACTAATTAGTCACGAGTTGGACCAAAAAGCTTGAAACATATTTTACAAACTGAGATTGACACCGCTCACGATGCCGGACAAGCTTTGTCAGAGGAAGTTTCACAGCACAATTATTACATCAGTTCACATTTTTTTTTATATATTATTTTTTTTTTATTTTTTTCCATCATAGAAATTCACATTGGGTTGTTCAGAAATTGGAAAGTTGTGACATTGAAAAGCCGGCCCGGGCGTGGGGAGTTCTTTTTTTTCCCCGCCCTCAATCTCTGCATTCCTGGCAAATTCCCAAATTTGCTGCCCTGGGATGCGGTGTCCCCTCCCCACGGGCGGCTGCCACCCGAATGCCCTTGCTGGGTTGTGTCTGTCTCTTCAGCTATGTTCAGGTTCTTGGACTTTATGCAATACAAAAAGGTTACGAGAGAAAAAAAAGGCAACTCTTATTCCGAGTTTTCTACGCCATTAACATCGCCGCCGACAGGCGATGCTAATTCATATAAATTAATAACTTACAAAACATTACAGTATGTACAGTAGGTAATAAATACACTGTTATAAACAGTAATGGAGGTGGTAGAGCTCGAGGCAGTGCAGGAGGAGGAGGAGGATGGTGGACCTAAACCTAGGGAACGTGGACGAGAGGCCGGAGAAACACAAATATCCGAGCGTGCAAATTCCAGGGAGCTGCCGAGGGGGAAGGCGTGCCACACGCTGCCTTGCCACGCTTACTCAGGGATGGACTGAGCTGTGCCAGGGAAAGAAAAACCTGCCCTCTGTCCTGCTCACCACAAACCCAAACCCCGGGGAGGAAAAGAAATCCCGCTGTTCCCAGCGAGGGAACGGCGCCCGACGGCACCGAGCGGCTCCCGACGGCTCCCCGGGGGGATTAGGAACACATCGAAGGTGCAGTAATGCAAAGCAGAGGGTTTCCCCTTCTGTTTAGTCTGTCAAAGTGATTAACTGCAATAAAGTGACAGGTATTGCCCATGAAAAAAAAAAGGAAGACTGCTTCTGGTAACAGGAAGAATCCAAAAAGTAGCCGTCAATTCCGAAACACCTTGTGTCGCTTTTGAACTACCAAGCTCCGTGTGTTGGATTGAGAGACTCTTGAAAAGACATGAAAGTGTTTACAAAGAAGGCACACAGGTCTGCAGACAGGTGGTCGGGTGGACAGGTTGGATATGAGTTATTGATCAGTAGTTTCTATCAGTCTAACTGCTATAAACTCCAAAACTAACGGTATAAAATCTCTCAGTTGTGTGTCAGCGCCGCCTCGGGCCCGACCCAAGCCAGCTCCAGGACCAGGCGGTGCTCTCGGCTGACGAGGCTCAAACCACAACGCAAATCACCCGTGCATTTCCTGAGCAATCGTTCCCTACCCCATCTGGAACCCTGACTCCAATCTCAAGCAGCTGGAGGATCTGTCCCCCCGTGGCAGAGGCCTCGGCCCCGGCTGCCGAGGCGGTCGGGGGCCGCTCGCAAGCTCCGCAAGTGTTTAAAAGCCACTCCCGCGGGGCCGGGCCATTATGTGTCCACAGGAGACGTGTCTTCTGTCACAATCTCGATGGTGGCCTCCCTCTGGGGCTCCTCCTGCCCCGGCTGGGCCACGCAGAGCGTCTCTGTATTGCTGAAGTAGCCCAGGCTCTCGCCGTCCTTCTCGGGCCCGTCTGAATCCTCCTCCTCCAGCGTCAGTTCAAACTGGAACTTCTCCAGGCCCTGGCAGTCCTGGCCCCGCTCCTCCAGAGGAGGGGATGGGCTCTGAGGTATCATGCTCTGGTACCAGTTCCTGTTGTCCTCCAGAGTGTCCAGGATGTCCTGGGCGTCGGGCTGCACCAGGTCAGCCCACGTCTCCCAGAGCGGGTGGACGATGTAGTCAATGAATCCCACCTGGAAAACAAAGGGATGGACATGCTCAGGGCAAGGGAATAGCCAGGAAAAGTTTGTATTATTTTCATTTTACAAGCAAAATACCAGCAGCAAGTCCCCAGAGCAGCAGAGCCTAATGCAGACACCATTACCTGACACCCAAAGCTGCCCCCACACTCAGGGCTGGCTTGGGCTGGTCTCTTGTCCAAAACCAAACCTTGCACGAGGTTTCACCAAAAACAGGAGCAGGAAATTCAGGGGACAGAGTCCTGGGCTGATCCCCCAGTGAGAGCAGCAGGAAAGGGGGGGATTCTGCCCCTCTGCCCTGCTCAGGTGAGGCTGCACCTGCAGAGCTGCCCCAGCCCCACATCAGGAGGACGCAGAGCCCAGAGGAGCCCCCGGAGCTGCTGCAGGGCTGGAGCCCCTCTGGAGCCAGGCTGGGAGAGCTGGGGGTGCTCACCTGGAGAGGAGAAGCTCCAGGGAGAGCTCAGAGCCCCTTGCAGGGCCTGAAGGGGCTCCAGGAGAGCTGGAGAGGGACTGGGGACAAGGGATGGAGGGACAGGACACAGGGAATGGCTCCCAGTGCCAGAGGGCAGGGCTGGATGGGATCTTGGGATTGCAGGGATTGTTCCCTGGCAGGGTGGGCAGGCCCTGGGATAGAATTCCCAGAGCAGCTGGGGCTGTCCCTGGATCCCTGGCAGTGCCCAAGGCCAGGCTGGATGGGTTTGGAGCAGCCTGGGACAGTGGGAGCTGTCCCTGCCATGGAGCTGGAACTGCCAGCGCTGGGAGTCTGCTCCTCTCAGACAGAATTCCCAGGTTCCCGGGGACAGGGCTGGTGCATTCATGGCCCCATCCCAGGCTCCCACAGGACTGACAGCTGGGAATTCCCCAGTGCTGCCAAGGGGAGCAGCCTCTATGGGCTGAAGCTCAACCTCTGGGTGTATTTTCCCGTGGGGTGCAGTTTGTGCCTTTTCCAAACCATTCCACGATTCCCCTTTCCCTCCTGCCCTCTGCCAGAGCCGCCCCAGAGGAGATTTCCTTGGGAAGAGCGCAGCCAGCGGGTCTGCTCATCCCAGGAGCGCTGCCTGGCCCCGTGGAGCGACGTTCCAGAGGTGGAAAGAGTGAGGGACACGCGGCTCCGTCAGCCCTTCCGCTGAGCTCAGCGCTCCCAACACGCTCTGACTCAGGGAGGAACCGCGTCCAGGATGGAGCCGGCGGAATGGCCATAAAGGGGATTGGAATTCTTCCGTCTTGGCATGGCCCGGCCCCGCTCCACGGCTTTGTGTGGAGCAGGGAAATGGCTCTCCCAGGAGCCGGGCTCAACGTGCAGATGTTTGCTTTGGAAATCGCTCCCGGCTCCCTCAGACACAACAGGATGTCCAAAGGACCGGGAGCATCCAATTGGAATGGGCTGGGCAGGCAGCTCTGGCAAAAAGGTGATGAGGAGTTCCTGCTGCATGGGGAAAAAGCGGAGGGGGAAAGAGTTTGGGATGGTTGGAACCCCAAAATATTGATTTTTGGTAAAAATCAGCGCTCGTTAATCATCGTTTCTTTAAAATCATTGTTTCGGGTCGTTGTTCCTTTAGAAACATCCCAAACCATGGAATAATCGGCCATGGAATAATGGCTCAGCACTGGTCCTGAAATAGCGGGAGGGCATCTCAAGCTTTGAAATGTAATTTGTATTTTATTTCCCAATCCACTCCTCGTTTCCCTCCAGCACGGACACACCGCTTCCCTCTCTCCTTTGCCATTCCATGACGGGTGCTTTGAGCAATTCCCGTCTTTCCTGCACGGCAAAAAGGTTTGGAAGCCTCTGGGAAGCGCAGATGTGGAGCACAGGATGAACTGGAGCTCACATGTGGAGCACATGGACGAGCCTGGCTGAAGGGTTCGTTTCTTCTTAGGTTAAGAAATCCGACAGATTTTTCCAACAAAATCACCACGCGGTTGAGTGAATAATTTTGAAAGCACTTGGCTGAGCCCAAGAGGACATTTGGAAATAATTATCATCAATTTTGTTACTTATTCAAGCTGAAAAACCTCAATGATGACTTGCTGGAGTCATTCAAAAACAACAACCAAGACAGCATTATATAAAGGCTGGAATCTGTTTGGACAAACAGAAATTCCTGGTTTCATTCCAGATTATCCAGGCGAAATTTTATGGCCTGTGCTATGCAGGTCAGAACAAAATCTGACCTTGAAACCATTTTATGAATCAGAGCTAGGGATGAGCTGGTTCATCCCCAAAAAAATTGGTAAATCCAGCTCCTTTTAAGTTTTGCAGGGACATAAATGAATATTTCTGGGATTCACCCTGCACGGAGCAGCTCCAAAAGCCTCTAATCCAACTGGACACGCTCTCTGCAGAATTGTCCTGGATAAGGAGTGACAGCCAGAGTTTTGCAGGATCCTGAGGTGGATCCCAGCTGGGAGAAGCTCCTGATCCTGCAGATCCTGGCACTATTGGAGGGGTGAGGAGCAGAACTGCCCGTTCCAGCCTGGGGAACCAAAGGACTCAACTCCCTCTGGAAACTGGGACACGGGCAGGGAATGAGGAGATGCCCAGGGGGATGGAGAGGAGCTGGAAGAGCCTCTCCAGCCTGTGAGAGCCCCAGGCAGAACTGGATGTCAGGGTGGATCAGAACCCACGCTCTGAACCGCTGGCTCCTCTCCTAATTGTGCTGCAAAGGCAGCTGAATTTCGTCTCTGCTTTGAAATGCCAAGCTCAGGCAGGAAAAGCTGCAGCTCAGGGCCAATTACCTGGGATTTTTCCACGGAGGCCGTGTGTTTGTCACACATTGGGCTGATTTCCATGCCTCTCTCCCGCTCTTTGTCTCCCTGCTGGAAGAACTCTTCCATGATCCTGTCTGTCCACTGCCGGTACAGCTCCAGAGACTTTGTGGGATTACTCAGGTCTGCACAATGTACCATATTCCGGAGAACCTGCAATTACATCCAGCAGGAAACTCATAAAATCAGCTGGAAACAGAAGAGGGTTTTGAGCTGGAGCTGCAGAACGTTGCACCAAAAGATTCTCTGGTTATGAAACAGACCATAAAAATATCAGAAACATTGCACTGTAGCACGCTAACGACCTGGAGCTGCTGGAGAGATTCCAGAGGAGCCCCTGGAGCTGCTCCAGGGCTGGAGCCCCTCTGGAGCCAGGCTGGGAGAGCTGGG
>NC_031777.1:29941673-29951008 GCF_001522545.3 Parus major | reverse complement strand
ATTGCAGGGATTGTTCCCTGGCAGGGTGGGCAGGCCCTGGGATAGAATTCCCAGAGCAGCTGGGGCTGTCCCTGGATCCCTGGCAGTGCCCAAGGCCAGGCTGGATGGGTTTGGAGCAGCCTGGGACAGTGGGAGGTGTTGGGGTGGCATGGAATGAATTTAAAATCCCTCCCAACCCAAATCAGCCTGGAATTCCATGATTCCCTGTCCATGGATGAGCTCAGCTGCCCCAGCCCTTGCACAGCTCCAGCCTCACAGCTGGTGCAGCTGTGGAAGGGTCAGTGACATCACACAGGTTTCTTTGGGAATCCAGCTGCTTCCCACCATTCAAAATCCACTTCCAGCTCTCAGGGAAAGAGGTGAAATGCTCCCACTTTATGGGGTGAGTAACATCCCGTCCACACAGGCCTGACTAAGTGGCCACAAGGATTTAGGCAGCACCAGGGTGTTTGAAATAAAAATTTAAAGACTTTTCCCAGGAGCCTGCTCTTAAGGAGTTGGACATCACAGTGGAGAGCAGAGCAGGATGGATCTTGTCCTGCTCACTGCACAACCCTGTTCCAGCATTTCCCGGCCACTTCTGTAAATCAGGGATTGAATTATTGAGGGAACAGACAGCACAGCAGTAATTCCAGCTCTGAGTTGCTCTGGATATGAAATTCCAAATTAAATTCTTGCAGTGTTGCAACAGGAGAAACAAATGGGAGAAAGCAGGAAGGAAATTTAGGATCCCTCAAAACCTGACCTCAGAACTTGCCACGTTTGCAGTTCCAGGTGTCAAAGAAAACCCCAATTCTGGTCACCTAAAACCTCTGGGACCACCCTGTGCTTCTTTTCTTAGTGCAGAAGAACATGACTGCTGAGAATTCAGCTTCTCTGCACCATTCAAATTTCAAAGCCATGGTAAAAACAGGAGAGTGGCTTCTCCATCCTGAGCAGAAGAGCCCAAATCCAGGGAATTTGGCTGCCTCACCTGTATTCTGTCCGTGTAGTTGTCCAGAAGGAGAACTCCCGAACTCGTCACCTTCTTGGTTTCCACCATAGTCTTCAGATCAGCCAACAGGCTCATGTGCTTGGACATGTCAGTGGCCAACACCTTTCCAGAAGGGGAAAAACCAGGATTTCAGGAGGGGAAACCACAAAAAATGATGTTTTTTGGTGAAGGAGAGAGGAGGGCGTGGCCATACCATGTCAATCACCATCTTCCTGAGGGTCTGGCGCTGCTTCTTGGTCAGGTTCTGGAAGATGTCGCAGTGCTCCTCCTGGAGCAGCTTGAAGCCCACGGCGAGGTGATGGTTCTCCAGCACAGATTCGTCGTTGTACATCAGGGCCAGCTCGGAATCTGGGGAGGGAACACCAAAGGTGGGACTCCAGCCTGGGAAATGTAGGATTTCCAACAGGGTACTGAAATGTTTTAATGGGGGAAAGTTCCCTCTGCCCATCCCTGGAAGGGTTCAGGGCCAGGCTGGATGGGGTTTGGAGCAGGGATACCGGGTGATTTTAGGATTCTGGGATTCTTTTTGAGCCCCATGAGTGCCAGCCCCCACCAACACTCAGTTGTCTCAGTTACAAACCACTGGCAACAGAATCCTGCAAAAACCCTTCCCAAAACACAACAATCCCCAGATTCTGGAATCCAGATCCACGCCTGGCCTGTGGCAGAACACAACACGAAGCCCTGTATTTGGCTCCCTGGTTGTCAACAGCAATAGGATTAATTCCCTTATCCTCATGGTAAAGTTTGCACTCAGGGCTGGCAGAATTGGTTTGTAAGTAGTAAATATTGACTTTACAAATTGTGCCACAACGGTTCCCTTTGTCAGGGATTGCATTTTAATTCTTGCTTGATCCCAAAACATCTCGCTCCCTTTACTGTGCTGTACTTTGAGAGGGCAGCACAGCCTCATTTGTGGCAGGTAAAAATCATTCCCATTACTTTTGGGGTGAAACTGGGAGAGATTTGGCACAAAACTCACTTGTGTTAATCAGGAATTGATTGGAGACCCCGGGGTGATCCACGTCGTGGATGGCGGCTGCGAAAATGGCAGCGAGGATTTCCAGATCCGTGAAGACGGCCTAGGATGGAGCAACGGGAACCTGTCAGAGGGGTTTTACCTCTCAACACCCTGGGGAGCTGATTGAGGGGAACAAACTTTTCCAGCTGGTGTTTTGGGACAAGGCCCTGCCTCGGGAGAGAGGTGAAACAGAGATTCCACCAGCTGAGATTTCCGAGCGCTGCCGGCCCGGCGCGAAGGGAGCGCTCAGGAGAGCCAGCGGCGCCCACCCCACGGGGAAAGCCGAGCCCAGCAGGGCACTCACATCCAGGGCAGGGGTGGAGAGCAGCACGTGGGTGGACTGGGCCACGTCGGCAGCGTGCAGGCTGTTGTGGTAGGCCACGTCCGAGTGGTAGTGATCCTCCAGCGTCATCATGTACGTCACAAACGTGTCCGACGAGATCTTGAAGGTTTTCAGCAGATCCCGCTCCTGAGGGATCAGAGCAGGAACATGAGGGTCACGTGGGGCTGGAGCAGGCAGGCAGGAATTGGATGTGAAAGCAGTGCTGGAAGCAGTGGGAATTCTGCATCCTGGGATTACCCACCTGGAATATGGCGTACATGATGCAGGTGAGCGGCCGGTTGTGGGAATACCTGGCCACGTTGAAGATGTTGAGGCCCCACTTGTTCAGGTCTTCCAGTTCCTTTGGAGAGCACAAAAAGAGAAGGGTTTGGATGGTTTTCTTCTGTGTTTCCCAAAAGCTCACACATTTAATGGTTATTGTAATTATGTAAGCGCTGAACATGCGAGCTTAATGAACACAGAGTAACCGAAGGGCTGATTTTGTGTTTCTTAATTGCTCTCCTCAGCCTTCATCACCTTCTCTCTCTTCATTTTAGGCCTATTTTCATGTATTTTAATATGCTCTTAGGGCTACCATTAATTACAGCATTTCTAATGGCCACATCATTTCAGGATATTAATTCCAAGGGGGAACAACCCATTCCCAGATCCTCCCAGAAGAGCAGGAATCTCCCATACCTTGGCCAGGTGATCTTCCTTTTCCGTCTTCACCCCAAACCGTGAGATGCTGGTGTTGTTCAAGCTGGAGCTGTGCATTAATTTCTTCACCCCGCTGATCTGTGTCATGAGCTGCTGCTTTTTCTTCTTCTCCCTGTCCTTCTGGGTGGGAGAAGGGATCTCCACGTCGTTCTGCTTGTCTGGAACAGATCAGGGGGGAATGGGTGAGCTCCCAGCACATCCCCCAAAATCAGCCCTCCAGCTGCTGCCTCTGCTCCCCACTCCAAACCCGGGGGGCTCTGCTTTTGGCATCCAAAAATAAAAAAAACCACAAAAAACTGATTAAAAAAGCTCTGGTTGCTCTCCTGCAGCCACTGCATGGTTTGGGGACACTGGACACATCCAGGAATGTCTCTCTGTGCATGGATGTGGCACTTGGGGACACGGATTAGTGCTGGGAATGGTTGGATGGAGCCCATGATCTCCAATCTAAATGATTCTGTGATTTTCCGTGCCTGAAAGGCACCAGGTTCTCCTCAGGGATAAATCCCAATTAATTTTATTCTCAGTTTTCAGGGGAAAAACCAGGGGAAAATTATTATATTGTATTATATTATGTTATGTTATGTTATGTTATATTATATTATATCAATTATATTATATTACATTACATTATATTATATTATATTATGTTATGTTATATTATATTATATTATATTAATTATATTACATTACATTACATTATATTATGTTATATTATATTATATTATATTAATTATATAAATTGTATTGTATTGTATTGTATTATATCAATTGTATTGTATTGTATTATATAATATTATATATAGATTTATTTATTTACATATAATGATAATATAATATTACATTAACATATAGTTATGTAATATAGTATAATATAATCTTAATACTATATTTATAGATACTTATGTATTTATTTTAATATTTATTTTTATTCATAAATTTATTTCAGGAAAATAAAATGTTGAAACAACACATTTTAATTTTTTTTCCCTCTGAATAAGGTAAAACCACATCAATTTCCCCTATTTTCACTTTTTAGGGTCAATACCCCCTACTCTTAAAACCAGTAACAAATAGGTGTCAGTGATTTATTAAAGATTTTTCCTTTATGGATATATTTGGAATAACATCCTCAGGGATAATCACAGTTTCAGTGGACGTGAAGAGAGCCCAGACTTGGCTGTGGAGATGTTTTTAGTAAATAAATAAATCTTTAAAACCATGTGTTATTTACCACCCTGAATTTCTGAGAGCGCAGATCCAGTGGCTCATTACTTCCCCCAAACCATTTTCCATGGATTTTCCCACAACCTCTGCACACCTTGAGGACCTCCAGAGGCTTCCAGGCAGGAGTTACTTTTAATTAAAGCCCTCTGAAATCCCGAGCAGCAATTAGGAAAGGAGCCATTATTCACAGCAGAGCCGGGCTGACATCAGTGGGTGTTCCCTGGATTTTGCTGAAGGACTTTCCTCTCCATAATCTCCTTAGCAGTGACTAAGGCAGCTCCAAATGGCCATTCCCGAGCAGAAATCCCGGGTTTGTTGTATCGTTTGTCCCCACGGGGGTGGCGGTGGTGTGACCAAGGATGAAACCACCGTGCTCATCCCGACCTTCCCGCGCCCTGTCCTGCCTGGGAACGCTCGGCTGGACCCTCTGCTCCTCCCTGGAGCCTTCCCAGCTCATTTCAGCATGGAATTACCGAGTTGGGATGGGAGGGAGGTTAAAGATCCACAGGTTCTGTCCTTTCCACTGTCCCAAGCTGCTCCAGCCTGGCCTTGGGCGCTGCCAGGGGTGTTGGGCACCCTGTGCCAGCCTCATCCCCTTCACAGCAAGGAATTCCTGCCCCAGATCCCATCCACCCCTGCCCTCCTGCAGTGGGAAACCATTCCCTGCATCCTGTCCCTCCTTGGCCTGATAAAATCAAAAGGCTGAATGAAATCACATGATCTGGGTTTAATATCTCTGCATCATCCCCAGCTTTGGAGATAAATGAGTGTCCTACCCACATATCTCTTTTTGTTTGTTGGTTCAACCTCCTGTCTTGCAGACTCCCGTTAATATGGGTGTTCATTTAATTTAATTAAATTTTTAGGGAGGAAAAAATGAAACAGCCGTAGCAGCACGATTTCCTGGAACAGCTTTGAAAAGCTTCCCTCGTTTCTTTGGTTTATTTTTTATTAAGATGAGCAATCAGGCTGCGATCTGGAGAGCCTGTCCCCCTCAGCAGGGCCAGGCCCTGAGTGGCCTCACATGGGGGATGTCGCCCCAATGTCACTGATGTCACCCCAATGTCACTGATGTCACCCTGATGTCACCCCGATGTCCCCAGGCACACGAGGAGCAGCACGGGGATGAGCAGAGCGCTGTCCTGCCCTGCCAAGGGAGCTCCTGAGCACGGGGAATAGCAGGAATTCAGACCTAGAGCTGCTGGAGAGATTCCAGAGGAGCCCCTGGAGCTGCTCCAGGGCTGGAGCCCCTCTGGAGCCAGGCTGGGAGAGCTGGGGGTGCTCACCTGGAGAGGAGAAGCTCCAGGGAGAGCTCAGAGCCCCTTGCAGGGCCTGAAGGGGCTCCAGGAGAGCTGGAGAGGGACTGGGGACAAGGGATGGAGGGACAGGACACAGGGAATGGCTCCCAGTGCCAGAGGGCAGGGCTGGATGGGATCTTGGGATTGCAGGGATTGTTCCCTGGCAGGGTGGGCAGGCCCTGGGATAGAATTGCCAGAGCAGCTGGGGCTGTCCCTGGATCCCTGGCAGTGCCCAAGGCCAGGCTGGATGGGTTTGGAGCAGCCTGGGACAGTGGGAGCTGTCCCTGCCATGGCTGGGGTGGCTCTGGATGATCCTTATGGTCCCTCCCAACCCAAACCAGTCTGGAATTCCGTGACTAAAACAACCCCAGCAGCAGCTCTGCCTCATCAGCCCCTGCTGGGATTCAGGCTCCACTGCCCTGAGTGTTTGTGGGGTTTATTTTTGGTGGCCACATTGGCATTTCCCACTCCACACTCACGTGGAGCTGGGAGGAGCTGACCACCAGCCAAATCCCTGGATTTGCCCCTTTGTGCATCCCAATCCCGTCCTATTCCCTGCTTGAATTCACGCTCTGGCTTCAGCTGAGCAATAAAATCAATGCATTCCCACAAAGCAGCTCCAAAGTTCCAGGGATTATTAATGCTGTGGATGGCAGGCTGCAGTTGCAGCTGGATATTGGAATCACTTTAAAATCCTTAATGGGAATAATTGTGTGTCACACAGGGAACGCATTCCAGGCTGTTCCAACCCCGGGCCATGAATGCCCAGCACCCACAGACCCTCTGGAGCTGTTGGATTCAGGGGTGTCCCTAAATATGAGGCCACTCATTTGGGATGCAAATGGTCACAAATCCCGAAGGTGCTTCCTGAGAAAATCCCGTTTCTCCTAGCAAACATTGAACAGAGGATTCATTCATGTCCGTGGAGCTCGGAGCTCCTACAGATTGAACGAAATGCAAAATATTCCGGTTTTTTCCCCTGACTCGTGGCGCAAAATGAGCAGATTTGCACCAAGTAAGGAATAAAATTTTGGTTATGTTTAGTCTGAGCCCCGTCTCCGGGGGGAAGGTGCAGCTGAAGGAGGCAGCGCCGGCTCTCTGTGACTTTGTCCTTTCCATAAGGTCACCACAAAAACCCAGCATTGCATAAGGCAGCCAGCAGCAGCCCCACGGAATCCTCCCAGAAACATCCCCTGGAATCCTCCCAGGAACATCCCGAGGCTGGGGAAGGAATTCCTCTGTGGATACATTTATCCAAACACCATTCCCCCCCTTCCCGCAGCCACTCCAAAGCGAAAGCCCCAAGAGGGAAGCTGTCAATGGGGGCAATCAGGCTGCTCTTAACCCTTCCCTGAGGCAAAAATAAATATCTCGGGATGCATTCCTTACCCAGGAAAGTGTTGGAAATGTATTCGGACACTTGGTTGCCGGAGCGGCTCATCTCGGACAGGTGTGTGAGCTCCCGGTTCAGCATCCTCTTGAACTGCCAGGGGGAGAGCACAGAAAAATGGCATTTTTATGGAATCCTGTCCCAAATCCACACAGCCTTAGCACGGGAGACTCCCCCAGCCCGCAGAATTCCGCGGATATTTGGGATGGAGGCGACAGATGGTTTCATTTCCATCCTGCTCGGCATCACCGTGACTGGATAATTTCTTTTCAGCCCCCGGAGTTGATTTCCTCTAAAGATGCTCATTAATTGTTACTGTCACAAACGAGGAGAGAACGGTTCAGGTAAATGTCCCCGAAAGCTCAGCTTTTCATCTCAGCTTGAGATTCCCCACCCCTGAACCTTCTTTTGTTCTGGATTTTCTCCATTTGCTCCATTTTGTATTTAACAAACAACTGCATATCCGGAGGAGAAATCTGCCCTAAATCTGAACATCATTCGGCAAAATGTGTGATTCAGGCATTATTCCCTTAAATATTCATGCTGTGATCCTGCCGGTTTTATAATCCAACATTTTCACTGCTGCATCACCGAATTCCCCCCAAAAATGACATCCATGGACTCTGCATGCACACTACACACATGATCAGCCAAAACACACAGAAATCGGCGCTTTTAAAGAATATTTTCCTCACAGAGGCTTTCTCCGAGCGCAAAAATAATAATAATTAATAAAAAAGCAGCCATTAATAATTCAGTAATTAATAACCCTTCAGGAATTAAACCCACCTTAATGTAACCCCAAGACACAGATAACAAATAATTGGCTTCAGGCATTTTGGAAAGCTCCTGGCAAGCCAGCACAAATCCTCCGGGAGAAATCGCCGCTCCGACGGGAGAGGATCCTTTCCCAATCCCAAAAAATCAGCGTTCATCCGAGGCAGAGATCCCACAAAATCCTGCAGCTGCTGATCCCAGCCTGGCAGCGCATCCTCCGCCCGTGGGTGGATGCGCTCGCCCGGGAGCGAGGGATGAGATCCGGGAATGCACAAAGGAACGGGAATTGATCCGCACGGATCCAGCTGCGTGCCTGGAAGCGCTGGGGAATTTGGGATGCTGCTGCTCCCGAAGGAGGTCCCCGCTCCACAGGAGGACCATCAGGGAAGTGATGCTGATTTTGTCGGCTCTGCTAACACAGCCATGTTTTTTGGGAAAAATTAAAATGGAGGAAGCTGCGGGAATATTTAAATGAGGGGAAAGCAAGCAGCAGTCTCCTCTCTGTTCCTGCTTTGCTTTAATCCTATTCCTTATGGAGACTTTCAAAATATTCCCAGCTGGGTTTTTTTAAAAGCGTTTTTCACGTTTTCAGTGTGATGGGGGATTTTGCTCCTCCGTGGTAAAGGGCAGAATGCAGCAAGGCAGCAAAATGTCCCTTTACAAAGGGAAATATCCTTCAGATGAGAGGTATAAAAAAAGAATCACCTTAAATCTCTAACTGCAATTCATAAATTCGTACATTCATTCTTAAAAGAAAGCAGCCGTGAAGTCCCTGCCCAAGGCAGGGGGTGGAACGACATGAGCTTTAAGGTCCTTCCCAACCCCAGCCATTCTGTGATTCACCATCCAAATTTCAATATTTAATCAGTTCTGCAGGGTTTTTTTGTTTCAAACGGACAAGCAATCCCTTTATAGGGAATCTGGAGCCGTCCTTGACACGGAATCCAAAGAGAATCCCCCTGTGCCGTGCTCCCAGCACGGGATCGCTGGGATGTGCAGCTCTCCCGCTGCTCAGGACGTCCTTGGCGACTGTGCCGGGAACACAGCACGTGCCAAAGGCCAGAATTCCCAAAATAAAAGGACCATCTTTGCTGTGAAATCCTTTCCTGTCTCCAGCTGCCTTCCCAGCTCCCAGGCTCTCCTGGGGAGATGGCACGAGGCTGCCCCACGTGCTGTGGGACACGTGCCCAAAATCCCGGCCCTCGCTCCCTCTGACAGCCCAGGCCGGGCAGGGCACGGCTCCAGAACATCCAGATGGGATTCCAGCTCAGCCTTGGGCCACCTGGAGCAAGGGAAGTTGTGACCCATCTTCTCCTCGCCCTGAACTCAAGATTAGCAGAGGTGGGAAGCTGATGGCACCTAAGAGGGGTCTGACCTGCTGGGACAATGGCACCTCCCACAGCAACCTGCCAGTGCCACAGAAACTGGGAATTCTGGAATGGCTTGAGTGGGAAAGAGCCTTCAATCCCATCCCATCCCACCCCAGCCATGGCAGGGACAGCTCCCACTGTCCCAGGCTGCTCCAAACCCATCCAGCCTGGCCTTGGGCACTGCCAGGGATCCAGGGACAGCCCCAGCTGCTCTGG
>NC_031777.1:29939173-29941358 GCF_001522545.3 Parus major | reverse complement strand
ATGGCCAGGAGAGGGATGTGAAGGTTGCCATCCCCTGGGATATGGCCAGGAGAGGGATGTGAAGGTTGCCATCCCACAGGACACAGGGAGGGTTGGGATGTGAGGGGCTCTGGCTGCCCAGGAACACATCCCCCAGCGCTGGGCTACAGATTTTATACCGCAGGGTCTCCTCCAGCAGGAGGGACAAAATCCCTTCTGAAACTGCCAAACAAAAGCTGTGAGAAGGAGCGTGAGGAGCAGCAGGGGTGGGAGCGAGGCAGAGCGAGCGCTGGCAGGCGAGGGGAGCCCTGACCCCATCTCTCCTCCCTGTGACGTCTTTGCAGCAGCCGCAAGCAGCAGCCCGGACACGTGAGCCTCCCCCAGCCCCGGAGCCCAGCGTGTGCTGCAGCATTTCCCTGCATCCAGGCCTTTCTCCGGGAGCCAGGGAAACGCCGGCAGCGGAGGACGGCAGGAACCGCGCTCAGGTTCCCTCACAAGCAGCCGGGTGAGCCCGGTGGAAGGGGCTTTACCCCACAGAGAGAGGCACAAAGTAATGATGTGAGCAGCACAAGGTCACCCCAGGCATCCGCAGCAGAGAAAAACCCTCGGGATTCTCGGATCCCCTGGGGAAGCGGGAATCTGCCCCCCGCAGCCTTTATCTCCCTCACTTTTATAACCACGGGCAGCAGAATCCCAGCACTGCCAAAAGGACTGCGAGGCTCAAACCCAGCTGAGCTTCGCGGAGCTGTGGGAATTCCCACAGGATTTGCAAAGTTTCTTGGGATTTGTCATCCCAAAAAGTGCTGGCACCGTGGCAGGATTCACTTTATCACACACCCCCCACAACCCTGTCAAAGACACCAAGGCATCCCGGATGTTCCCCTGCTCGTGGCGGGGTTTTGGGATTTTTCCTGGATGTCTGGATGCTCTGGAGCTGCTCTGTTTCCCGGGAATTGCTCCGCAGGGATCAAGCAGGCTGCAGGGATCAATGGTTTATGCCATGTGCAACCCCACTGTAGCAATCCTGACCTTCAATCCGTGCGGCAGCGACAGGGAAAACAAACAGATCGCAGGGAGAGAGGAGAAAATTCCAACTGGAGCGAACCCAGGGATTGGGGCTCTGGAGAGCGCCGCGTGCGGTTACGGTAATGCCCGGAGGGTAATTACGGTAATGCCCATCAGCATTATTTTCATTTATTTCCTAATTAATAATCATCCCCCCGCCCTTTCCAAAGGAAATTAGCGCTGACAAGCTCACTGAGAGATGGGAATTAGGAGTGTATGGATGAGGAGGGGATGCTCACCCCAAATCCAGGGGGTTTCCCTTAAAAAGGAGGGAATGGGGAAATGGGCTCAGCACTCCCTTCCCTCCAGCCCAAATTGTGGCCACAGGACAGTGCCATGAGTGCCTTTAACTGCTGGCAGGAGTGCAGATAACACCAAAAAGATGAAGCCCAGGTGCCATTTCCCAGATCCAACGTTCCCAGCGAGTCTGGAAGCATCTGGAGCCTTGTGTGAGGAACAGCGCCGGCATCGCCTGGAGCTTTCCTGTTTTCCCTGCTCTGAAGCAACTGCAGAACTCATCTGCACCAAATTAAGTCCCCCAGCATTGAATCATGCTTTGATTACCAGCAGTGACCCTATTCCATGCATCCTGTGCTCCAGGGAATCACGGTTCCCTCCCAGCTCCTCTCCAGCCATGTGTGAGGGTGGGAATTTCCTTGATTTCCAGTGGGAAAGTTCGCTCCCAGTCCCACAGCAAACCCTCGCTCCTCAGGGCTTCTCCCCACCTTTATTCCTTTGCTGAGCTCTGGTTCCAGACATGGAAATCCTCGGTCAGGGGCCCTGGGAGGGTGGTGATGTTGGCACCAAGGGCTGGAAGCTCCTGGAGCCTCCTGGCAGCTGCCCTGTCACCCCATCCTGACCAAAAGTGCTTCATTTCTATGTGGAGCAAGAAAATTTGGCCTAATTTATGATCAAATTTGACAGATTTAGGAACCCAACCACGTTGGGGGGCTCAGGGTGGCCTCACCACAACTTTGCAGGGCCTGAAGGGGCTCCAGGAGAGCTGGAGAGGGACTGGGGACAAGGGATGGAGGGATAGGACACAGGGAATGGCTCCCAGTGCCAGAGGGCAGGGCTGGATGGGATCTTGGGATTGCAGGGATTGTTCCCTGGCAGGGTGGGCAGGCCCTGGGATAGAATT
>NC_031777.1:29927273-29937163 GCF_001522545.3 Parus major | reverse complement strand
CATCCATCATCCATCCACTGGCAGCGGGCTCAGACAGGGAATGGGGAATTCTGTCTGGGATGGGCATGGATGCCACACTCTGCTCCAAATTAAACAAAAATTTGGATTAATGCGACTCCACTGAAGGAATATTTGTTATGCCCAACCTTCTCCTGACATCTCATTCCTGTGTTGCACTCCTGGAGTTTGGAATTGTGGAGCATTTCTTGGGAAGTCTGGAAGTCAAGAGTTAAAATTCCTGTGTTTGGAACAGCGGGAACGCCGCTTATCTGTGTTTTCCTGCTGTTACATCACTTACAGAAAGGACCATGGCAAACAAATTTGTTTCATAATTCCCATCGATTTTCCTTCCTAGGTACTCCATGGAGAATGATGGGAAGTGCATTTAATGCTTAAATTTTAAAAAAACCCCAAGAACAACGAGCCTGTTTCTCACTAAAGGGCACTAAAGGAGAAAGTTTTCAGCCGTATTTCAGTGCCTGGAGAAAAGTGAAATGGTTGCAGTCAACTATCAGTCATTAAAAAAAAATCAAATTTCTTTTGCAACACTTTCTAGTTCTTAATTTCCTAAAACAATATCGCGTTTAATGCGCCAGAAACTCTTTTTTTAATGAGATACAAAGTACTATTTGTTTTTTGGGTTTGTTTTTTTTTGTTTTTTGTTTTCCCTTCAGCTGATTTTGGAAACCCAAAAGTAAACACAGCCTTATGAAATCTCCAATTTCACATCAAAGCAGCCTTGATTTATAGAGATGTTCAAAGGAAGACTTTAAAGGAGCAACATCATGACCAACTTGTTGGCCTGATGTTATTAGAATAATTTAGAAATCCACAATGTAAATGTTGATAAATAAATAGCAGGTTGCCATAAATCAGCATGTGGCTGCTCATGAAAGCGAGAACATCTATCTGATGTAGACAGAACAATATTCAGATTTTTCCTCCTCCCTGCACAGTAAAGTTTAGCATTTCTGAGAGCGGCAGAACCTCCCTTGGGTGGGACGGGATTTACGCAACGCTGGGGCTTTAAAAAAAAAAGTGATGAATTGGAAGTTGGAGCTGAGTGTTTGCAGCGCTGGGGCATTTCCAGCTCATTTCCAGCCAAATGAACTCGAAATATGCAAATCGCTCCCGATGGCGGAAAGGAGAAGCTCCCTGCAGGAGCCTGCCCGAGGGGTTGTGCTGCTCCACAGCGAGCCTGGCTCGCTCCATTCCCGGGAATTCCGGGTGTTACTCAGCGCCGAGGGAGGAAAATCCCCCTCGGCAGCCGCGGGGAAGGGCTCAGCTCACGGGGAAAGCTTCCCTGAAAATCCGTGTGTCATTTGTGGGCAAGGTGTGCCCGGCCGGGATGGGGCTGGAGAAATCCTCCTGTGCCCTGCGGGGCCGGATCTGCTCCTGCCTGCTCCTGCAGCCCGGTCCTGGAGCGTCCAAAACCAGCCCAGATCCCTGTCCTGGAGTGTCCAACACCATCCCAGATCCCTGTCTTGGAGCGTCCAAAACCAGCCCAGATCCCTGTCCTGGAGTGTCCAACACCATCCCAGATCCCTGTCCTGGAGNGCCCAGATCCCTGTCCTGGAGTGTCCAACACCATCCCAGATCCCTGTCCTGGAGCGTCCAAAACCATCCCAGATCCCAGTCCTGGAGCGTCCAAAGCCAGCCCAGATCCCTGTCCTGGAGCGTCCAAAACCAGCCCAGATCCCTGTCCTGGAGTGTCCAACACCACCCCAGATCCCTGTCCTGGAGTGTCCAACACCACCCCAGATCCCTGTCCTGGAGTGTCCAACACCACTGCCCATGGATCCAAATCCATGATCCCAGTCCTGGAGTGTCCAACACCACTGCCCATGGATCCAAATCCATGATCCCAGTCCTGGAACATCCACACCACCCTGGATCCCAATCCCAACACCACTGCCACGGATCCCAGTCTCAGTATTCCACCCGCACTGCCCAAGCCCTTGGGCCGGGTTTCCATCGGTCTGGATTGATGTGGAACACCAGGACTGGCAGAGTTTAAGGTTTCAGAGAAGCCCACACGGGTCTGGGTTGGAAGGGACCTGGAAAACCATCGTGTTCCATCCCTTCCACACCCTCCAGCACCCCAGGCTGCTGCAAGCCCTGCCCAGCCTGGTCCTGGACAGTTATTTCTCGCTGTGTGATGGACAAAGGACAGATTGTTGGTCTCCTTGGTGGAAAAACCCCAGCAGGGAGGTTTGGCCTGGCCTGAAGCTTTGGAGGAAGCTCAGGTTGGTTTCTGCTCCACCCAAAATGCTTTTCCAATATCCAGAACAGATCTCTCCTACCCAATTCTTTTGGCAGCTTCATTTGGAGCCTGCAGCTGATCTGGGTGGGTTTTGTATGGATTTCCTCTCTGTCCCCCTCTGGAAGGTGCATTTTATAACACAAATTGCACTGCTGGGAGGAAGAACCACACAAAAGGCCCATCCAGGCCTGGATAACTCCCCAGAGCAGCGTGGTCGGTGTCCACACCAATTTCTCATCCCAGCACTGCTTTTACTCTTCCCTCTGAGGAGAGGCGAGTAAACAAAAGCAGAAACAGGCCAGAACACTCGTTCTGCAATGCCATTTTTAGCATTTCACCAGCTGGAAGAATGCTGGATGTGTTGAGGGCAGAAGGAGACGGAGCAAGGGGAGCTGCTGAGAAGCAGCAGCGCAAAATGCAAACCTGCAGCAGCTCGTTTGTTGACACCAAGCTGATTAAAGAGAGCCCTGACAACATCTGTGGCCCGGAGAGCAGAGAGCGCTGCAGGAGCTGCGGATCTCAGCCCCAAATCTTGTGTCAGTCACACCCTTGCAAACCACAGCCTCGGTGCCAGAGGAAGCCGAGCCACTGCGTCAGGAGAGCCCACAAACCAAAGAGCCTCCCTGCTCCTCCGGGGAGCCGGGACATGCTGGGAATTTGGGGTGGGATAACCTGGATTATATCCTCAATCAGGAAAAAACACCCCTAAAATAACAACTAACAGAGCCTTTGTCATTTAACAAGAGAGCAGAGCAATTAAACATGGGATTTTGTTAATCGTCTGAAGCAGCAATTTTAATTTAATTTAAATTTGAATCAAGCTCTGCAGTCATCATTTAGGCAAATCCAGCTGGGGTTTTACCTGAGTAGGAGAACAGGCTCTGGAAAATTCAAATAACTTTTTACCCTGAGAAGACTTTTCCAAGATGCCCGTGTTGGGAAAAAAAAAAAAAATTAAAAAATTAAAGATGATTCTTGCAGCTTTGAATCGACAGAAGTTTGTTTTGGGATAAAGAGGGGATCCTGGGAAGAGGGCAGTGAAAATCCAGGGAAGAAGTTGGTGTAGCTCAGCATCCCCTCAAAAAAATGTGGCAGCTGGTCCTGCCAAAATGAAAATGAGCTCAATGCAAGCATCAAACCCATAGAGGAGGCACTAATTAATGGAGATAAAATGAAATGAAAACTCCTTCTCACGCAGAGATAGGCAAATGCTCCTCAGAATCCCTTTGCTGCCGTTGGCCCAGCTGTGCTAAACCAGCAGCAAGGTGAGGCACTTCTGGTTTGTTTGCTTTAAGCCAGGCTTTAATCGGGGGAATCTCTCCCTCTCAGAGCTCTGAGGGTGAATCTCCATCCCAAACCATCTCCATGACTTGTCCTGCCTTTGATAACTCAGCATCTCTCAATTCATTTCCCTTAATGCAAATATTTGGATCAGCCCCGTGGAGCACAACTGGGGAATAAAAATGAGGAGTTTGGAGTCCACAAACTCACTCCAAACCAGGATGAGGATTAGGACTGACCTGAAATCCTTTTCAGCTCCTTCATCCCGAGTGATGTCACCAGCACCCTTCACTGCAGAGAGGTCCCTGCTCCCCACATTTAGTCACTCTCCAGTGCTGCCCTCAGCTCATGATTCATTTTGAACCTGCCTTTGAGCTATTATTTATTTAAGCCCCACCCTGACGTGTTATAACGTAAAAGTCTGAGAATGCAGAACTTTTAAAACCCCATCATGTTCCAGGAAAGCCAGAATTGGTGAAAGGGCGCGTTGGAAGGTCCTGGGCACCATTGTGGGCCCGAGGATGGGTGACAGCTCCCCAAAACGCTCCTGGGGAGGAGGATTTGAACCAAAATTCTACGGCCAAAGCCTTGATCTCTGCACCAGCAGTGGCCAAGGGATCCCCCTTGGATGGGCTTTTCCCACAACATCCCAGAAGATGGGAAAGCATCCAGCACTGAAAATCCCTTTGCTCCAGGAGGGTGTCCCAGATGGTGACACCATCTCCTGTCCCCATACATCCCACAGCCAGCGCTGCCACTTTCCAATATTCCAATTTAAATATCCAGTATTTCCAATATTCCATTTTAAATACCCAATATTTCCAATATTCCAATTAAAATATCTGCAGCGGTTTAACCAAGATATCTGCACAGACAGCCCAGAGGGCTCGCAAGGACAAAATATTACATTATAAAATACCTCTGGCTCCAACATTCCACCCCGCTTTTAGGGCATGTTTGACAACCCCGAAATGATTTGCTCAGAGGGGAACGAGCACTGGTGGAGGAGCACACGGGCAAAAAGTCCATTTATGATGGCAGGAGCTGACTGGGACCAAGCTCCCCAAATCCCGAGGGGTTTCAGATCCAGCACCCAGAGCTGTTCCCTCCCCATCCAGCAGCTTTCCCTGGAAGCTCCCGCTCACCCCTCCGAGCAAACCCCGCTCCCGCAGCGCCCCGTCCTTTAGCACAAGGACATCCTCACCGCGGACACCACCAGATAACACCCAGCTGCTGGAATATCCCTAAAACGAGCCAAAAACCCAGCTCCTACCTCCTGGAGCATGTCTCCGGCTCGGGGTCCTGCTCGGGCAGGGAATGGTTAAAGAGAGACGTCAAAGCGGAGAGGGGTGCGGGGGGTGCGGAGAGCGGCCGGCCCCGCCGGGGCGCTCCGAGCGCCGCTTCCCCAACGCAAATCCCCGGCAATAGCGGCGGAGCTCAGTGATTCATCCCGCCTCGGAAAAACAGGAGACGTGGAAGTGTCTTTGTTCCGCCGAGGCGAACAAACCTCTCTTTGTGCGGCGATTAAACAAAGGAAGTGGCAGCGCAAAGCCGGGGGAAGACTAAACAGCTCGGCACCGCTTAAGGGAAACATCACGTAGCAAGGGGATGGGGCTGGGGGCTGCGGGCACGGCACATCCACCGCTGGCACTCGGCCGCCACCTCCAGCGGTTTACATTCGTGGCCAGATGTTTGTTTAAGCACCCTTAAACCTTAAACCTTAAACCTCCGCTTCTCGGACCGAAGCGCCCTTTGAAATCCGAGCAAAACGCGATGGGTTGTGTTTATCTTGCGGCTCACAGGGGAGAGAGGAGAGAGGAGAGCGGAGCAGTTGTGCTGGAGTTATCCAGAGCTTGGGAATAACAGAAACATCTTTAAGAGCTGCAATCACAGTTTAAGGATTCACAAGGAATAGTCCTCCAAGTATCAGCTTGGGTAGGGACAAGAGAGTTTGTAAAGTCATGAGAGGACACCATTCACACTCTGTCTATTTACACTTTGAGTACCCCAGAGATGACAAATTCTGCTCTCCGTGGACTGCAGGAATCTCTGAATTAGCCTGATAGGATTGAAGGGGAGGCAGAGGTGCTGCTCAGCTCCCTGGAGTGTCTCAGGTATCTCTGTTTGGGCTGCATCCCACACTCTGCAGCTCTGCAGGAACAATCCGTGTTCTCCATCCCTCCGTTTCATGATGGGATGGCCCCATGAAAACCTGGAGCTGGCCAGGCCAGCATTTCAGCTGGGAAAAAACCTGCTCCTTCTCATGATCCAGGGGATGCACTGAGCAAATCCTGCCTCACATCCCGAATTGGGGACTAGAGCTGGTCCCATCTGCAGCAAAGTGAGGCTAAGGACAGCTGCCTAATGCCAAGACAGAAAATACCCCCTTTTTTATCATCACTGGCTCACAATCCCTCCTGACACAGCAGTTGATGCAGCTGGAAGCTGGACAGAGTGATAAACGCAGGAAAAATGGAGTATATATGTAACAATAATGTAAATTAGTGTGGTTTGCTCCCTCAGGCATTACCCGAGTGCCTGCAGAACTCCTTCCAGGTTATTTTGTTTGAGTGCAAAGCTGCAGGGCCCTATCACCTCCCAGCAAAGTTAGGAAATCCAGTGTTAGGAAAAACAAACTCCCTCCGTGGCAGCTGCAAACAGGTATTTTTGCAGGTTAATTTTTTTTCTCTCTCTCTAAATTAGAAAGATGAGACGTGCAGGGTTATTTGTGCACACAGCCTGGGCTGGTTTGCACTGGAAATGCATCAGGACTCGGTGGCAGCCCCAAGGGGAACGGAGCTCCCCCTCTCTGCCCGTGTCCGTGGGGTCTGTGCGGGGTCCCCGGTGTGAGCACAGCCCCTCCAGCCGAGCCGCTCCTTCCCGAGCTCCTCCTGCGCTTAACCCCCGCCTCAACGAGCAATACGCACATGTTTTAATCGCTGCCTTCCGAACCCCATCAGCTCAAATCCCGGCTGCCGTCCCGCATGGCTCTTCCCCCTCCGCTGCCTCCTTTTATTTTTTTTTTGGATTTTTTATGGTATTTTTTTTGTTGCTGCAGAATCCCCCCAGCGCTCACGGATGCCGAGAGCGCTCCCTCTCCGCCTCTCTCCGCGCTGTTGTTGCAACTCTGGATTTTCTAAACTACGTCTGTCAGGAAGGAGACAGGAAATTCGAGTCACACTTGCAACAGCTGTGCCATGCCTACTATCAGGCTCAACTGACGTAGTTTGGCTTGGGTGGCGCGGGGCCAGGAACTGGCGAGAGCGGAGGTCAGGAAGATAGGTCAGTGTTTATTCTGCTGCTGCTCTTGGGAGCATGCCGAGCCCATTTGCTTTCTTCCTATCTAGACTGTTTCTCTTTCCGTTTTTTTCTTTAATAACGCTCAACCCGAGCATCCTGTTTTCAAAACATCTGCCGGCTTTGCTATTTACCGGTGACAAATGGAGATGGTTCAGAGCTGGGACGGGATGCTCGGAGAGGAGAAGGGAGGCTGCAGAAAGATGCAGGAGGGAGCCAGCACTGCCAGGAGGCTCCGTCTGTCGTCAAAACCTCCTCCAAAAAAATAAGCCACAAATCCCCCCAACCATCAGGCATCGAAACGAAACTTTCCAACCCAAACCGTGGCAATATTTACAGCTCCAGAGAAAAGGCGAGCGAGGTGTGAGGCCATTTTATGCTTCTCTTTCACAGCTGAAAACTGTGAAACTGGAAGTTGACCAAAAAAAGTGCAGACATTTCACAAACGGGTTATGAAAGAACAAAGTTTCAGGAAGCTTTTGCTCC
Source organism: Parus major (assembly GCF_001522545.3). Classification (NCBI taxonomy): domain Eukaryota; kingdom Metazoa; phylum Chordata; class Aves; order Passeriformes; family Paridae; genus Parus; species Parus major. Next base: position 29,929,836 of record NC_031777.1, on the reverse strand, counting down.
AGCCAGCTGCCAGCCATCTGCACCCCGAGTAATCGCAACTTTAAAGTGCTACAGAAGCAATTTAGTTTCACCTTCACGAGGCCAGATTTGTCACTCAGCAAAAAGAAAAAAAAAAAAATTAAAAAAAAGGTAACCTCAAACTGAAGGGTGTCCTGTTCACACTGGAGGTGCAGCCTGAGCCCTTCTCAGCTTTCATCCAGAGTTCCCTCAACACAAATTCAAAGGAAAAAAATAATATTTCTTTCTTGAAAACTCGGTCTATAAAACTTTTACTGTTTCCTTTGCCCCTGCACATCGTGGTAATCACTACCAGAAGAGGAAGCTGAAACAACACAGGATTTCTTTGCTCAACTTTTTCCCATAAATTCAGTTTCTGATTCAGCATTTCTGATTGTAGTAATTTCCAATTAGGCAAAAAAAAAAAAAAAAGAAAGAAAGAAAACAAAACAACAAAACATAAAAACAACAACATTGGTGGGCAAAACTGGGTTTAAAACAATGGAACTGGGCAAGGACGTGGATGCGACGGGAATTTGTGACAGTTCCAGGGGGCACAGCGGGGCTGGAAGCGCTGTCTGGGAGCCCTGGAAGGGGCAGGCGGAGGCTGGGAGCTGCCAGGCTGGTCCTGGGTGCCCGGAGCTGTGCCCGGAGCTGTGCCCAGAGCTGTGCCCGGAGCTGTGTCCGGGGCTGTGTCCGGGGCTGTGTTGGGTCTGTACCCGGAGCTGTGCTGGGACTGTGTCCGGGGCTGTGCTGGGTCTGTGCCGGGTCTGTGCCCGGAGCTGTGCTGGGTCTGTACCCGGAGCTGTGCTGGGACTGTGCCCGGAGCTGTGCCCGAGCTGTGCTGGGTCTGTACCCGGAGCTGTGCCCGAGCTGTGCCCGAGCTGTGCCCGGAGCTGTGCCCGAGCTGTGCCCGGAGCTGTGCCCGGGGCTGTGCCCGGAGCTGTGTCCGGGGCTGTGCTGGGTCTGTACCCGGAGCTGTGCCCGGAGCTGTGCCCGGAGCTGTGCTGGGTCTGTGCCCGGAGCTGTGCCCGGAGCTGTGGCCGGAGCTGCACCCGGAGCTGTGCCCGAGCTGTGCTGGGTCTGTACCCGGAGCTGTGCCCGGAGCTGTGCTGGGTCTGTGCCCGGAGCTGTACCCGAGCTGTGCCCGGAGCTGTGCCCGGAGCTGTGCCCGAGCTGTGCCCGGAGCTGTGACGGCTCTGTGCCCGGAGCTGTGCCCGGAGCTGTGCCCGGAGCTGTGCCCGGACGGGGAGAGCCGAAAGCGACGGGCGGGCTCCGGGAGGTGCTGGATGGGAGCACCAACTCCCAAAAGTTGCACACAGGCGCTCACAACTCGCGTTTCGCTCTCTGCTGCCTGTCAGGATACTCTTGGCACTCTGCTCTCCTCCTGCTTCCCTCACTTTCAACACCACGAACTTTTCCTGCTTTACTTCAGCGCTTTATTCTGTGCAGAGAAACTCACAGCTCCCCTCTGGCTCCCACGGAAAGCTCCTCAGAGCAGCGGCCCCCGGAGCTGATTCCCTGTCACCATCCCTGCCTGCCCACCCTCACCATGTGCTGCCAAGCGGTGCCAGCCCAGCGCATTAAAAACCAAATTAAAACGTCACGGAAAGCCAAAACAGCCGTAAAATACCGGACCCACAATGTTTACGGTTCGCCGTTATTATTATTAAGCAATGAAGTTAATTGACTTCTGGCGTGGTGATTTGCAAAATGCGGGCGTTTGCACAGTGTTCCTGCTCATATCGGCTCCAAGGGACCGGTGCTAATTGAAACCTCTTTAATTTTCGGAAATGAGCCTGCAGCAGCGATCGGACTCTCCCCGATGTCCCGGATCGCGCTCCCCAGACTATTCCGGATGGTGTTCCCTGCTCCATCCCGGAGCTCTCTCCCTGCTCCATCCCGGAGCTCTCTCCCCAATCCATCCCGGAGCTCTCTCACTGCTCCATCCCGGATCTCTCTCCCCAATCCATCCCGGAGCTCTCTCCCCGATCCATCCCGGATCGCTCTCCCTGCTCCATCCCGGAGTTCTCTCCCTGCTCCATCCCGGAGCTCTCTCCCTGCTCCATCCCGGAGTTCTCTCCCTGCTCCATCCCGGAGCTCTCTCACTGCTCCATCCCGGAGCTCTCTCTCTGCTCCATCCCGGATCGCTCTCTCCACGCCACCCTCCGCGGGTCTCCGGGGGTAAACGCGCTCCCTTCGCCACATCTGACTCGGATCTGCTGTCCCGGACGGACGCGAGGAAGGCTCGGGATCAGGCTGGGAACCCCGCGCCTCCCCGCACCCCCGTCCCGCATCCCCGTCCCGCATCCCGGCGCCGCACGTGGGCTCACCTTGTTGGATGCCATCTCGCTGACGGAGCGGTAGGTTTGGATGGTCTCCAGCTGATCCAGGCACCAGTCGAGCTCCTCCAGCGTCTCCATGGCCAGCTTCTGGTAGGGTTCCTCTGCGAAGAGGCACACGGACATGTAGTCGGGCTGGCGCTGCGGCCGCCTGTCCATGGCGGGGCCGCCCGAGCCGCCGCCAGCGCTGCCGGAGGTGCCGCTCCGCTCCCTCATCACGCGGC
>NC_031777.1:29925433-29926953 GCF_001522545.3 Parus major | reverse complement strand
CCCTGAACTCCAACAGCCCTAAACCCCAACAACCCTGAACTCCAACAGCCCTGAACCCCAACAGCCCTGAACTCCAACAGCCCTAAACCCCAACAGCCCTGAACTCCAACAACCCTGAACTCCAACAGCCCTGAACCCCAACAGCCCTGAACTCCAACAGCCCTGAACCCAAACAGCCCTGAATTCCAACAGCCCTGAACCCAAACATCCCTGCTCCCCATCAGCTCTGTTCCCCAACCCTGCTTGCTTCTGGCCCCCAACAGTTCTGCTCCCCACATCCATCAGCTCTGCTCCCCAACCCTCCAGGCCTGCTCCTTAACCCCACCAACTCCCATTCACCACCAGCTCTGCTCCCCAGCCCTGCCTGGTCCCATTCCCCATCCCTGCATCCCTGCATCCCTGCATCCCTGCATCCCTGCATCCCTGCTCCCCATTCCTGACCCTGCTCCCCATTCCTGATTCTGCTCTCCATCCCTGCTTCCCAACCCTGGCCCTGCTCCCCACTCCTGGCCCCAGTCCCTGTCACTCCTGGCTCCCCAGCTCTGTCCCCATCAGCCCCACACCCCAGTGCTCCCCAGCAGGCCCTGCACCCCAAACCCACCGTCCCTGCTCCCACCTTGCTCAGCCCCTTGACCCTGCCAGCAGGACACCTGAGCAGCTCTGGTGTAAAAGTTAAGGTTTCCACAAGAGGATCCAGTGAATCATAAAATCTCCCCGTGAATGTAAGTGCTCCTCATAATCCCGGTAACACATGCTCGTCCCATAAATCTGTCACAGCTAATGGATTCAGTGTTTCTACGGGCAGGTACCAGTGACAGCACAGGCCAGGATTGCTCAGACACACTCGGGAGCTGAGCTGGAGCTCCAGGTGTGTCCACCTGTCCTCCCCACCTCGTGTCCCTCATGTCCCTCATGGTGTCCCAGTGTCCCCAGGGGAAGGAGCTGCACCCGGTGCTGCTGTCCCTCCTCTTGGTCATTGATGGGAGCTCAACTGGAGCTCCAGGCGTGTCCCCCTGTCCTTCCCACCTCATGTCCTTCATGTCCCTCGTGTCACCTCATGTCCTTGTCCCTTGTGTCCTTCATGTCACTCGTGTCCCTCATGTCCCTCATGGTGTCCCAGTGTCCCCAGGGGAAGGAGCTGCACCCAGTGCTGCTGTCCCTCCTCTCTATCATTGATGGGAGCTCAGCTTGAGCTCCAGGCGTGTCCCCCTGTCCTCCCCACCTCATGTCCTTCATGTCCCTCGTGTCCTTTGTGTCCTTCTTGTCCCTTGTGTCCTTCTTGTCCCTCGTGTCACCTCATGTCCTTGTCCCTTGTGTCCTTCATGTCATTTGTGTCCCTCATGTCCCTCATGTCCCCAGGGGAAGGAGCTGCACCCGGTGCTGCTGTCCCTCCTCTTGGTCACTGATGGGAGCTCAGCTGGAGCTCCAGATGTGTCCCCCTGTCCTCCCCACCTCGTGTCCCTTGTGTCCCCTCGTGTCCTTCTTGTCCTTCTTGTCCCTCGTGTCCCCTCGTGTCCTTC
>NC_031777.1:29920509-29923943 GCF_001522545.3 Parus major | reverse complement strand
TATATATTTATATATTTATATATTTATATTTATATTTATATTTATATTTTCTATTTTTAGATTTATATTTCTCTTTATATTTATATTCATATATTTACATATTTATATATTTACATATTTATATATTTCTATATTTATATAGAAATATAAAAATATTTTTATATTTTTTATTTTTATATATTTATATATTTCTATTTATGTGTTTTTATATTTATATATAGAATACATATTTTTTATATTTATATTTATATTTATATTTATATTTATATTTATTTTTACAGATATATACAAAAACTTAACAAATAAAATAATAAAATTTTATGTAATAAAAGTTAAAAATAATTACGAGTTTTATGTAATAATAAAAAAAAGCCATTGCATATTAAGGATATTGAGGTGAATTAGGAAACTTGAGGGCTTGGAGGGTTTGGCTGTAAGTATTTTATGTTTATTTTTGGGTTTCAGAAGATGAGCTAAATACAGAGGGAATATTTTACACATTCCCAATGTTCTCAGCAATTTTTAGCAGGGTGCATCAGGACTCTCCTTCCCTCGGTTTGTGCCCCCGCGCTTGGCTCCCGGGAGGTTTCCTGGAGGAATCCTGGGAGCAGCGGGGATCCCTGAGTGCCTCCCTGCTGGAAAACACGAGCGCTGTCACCGGCCTCAGCCTCTGCACCAAAACCTCTGAGAGCCCAACGCATCCACGACTCCAACGGGGATATTTCCAAAGTGATCACTGGAGATACCTCCAGCCATTCCAATGGCAAGGGCACAACAAAGCAATAGAGCAAACAGGAGCATTTTAAAGGGAAAGGGGTGATTCTGCTCCTGGCCCAGTGCAGAAGTGAGTTTTTAGAAGCACCTTTCACATTTTCTCTCAGAATTTGCTTTTTTCCTGCCCACAGCTCCCTCTGGCCTTGGCACCCAGCGAGGTGCAGCACCTGCCTCCCCGTGCAGCTCATCTCGATACTTTTGGCTTTTGACTCATCCCAATCTCTTATTTTTGCACTCATTTTGTCCGGTGAGCAGCCTGGTGAAGCTCTGGGTTTCACCTGATGGGTGTGAGGCTCCTGGTGCTCACCAGGCACTCATTTCTGAACCTGCTGCTGAGCTCAGCTCCCTCTGCTCGGGCAGGAGGAGCATCACGGGGACAAGGGATGGAGGGACAGGACACAGGGAATGGCTTCCATTAAAGAATGGAATTAGATGGGATATTGGGAAGGCATTGTTCCCTGTGAGAGTGGGAAGGCCCTGGAATGGCTTTCCCAGAGAAGCTGTGGCTGCCCTTGGATCCTTGGAAATGTCCCAGGCCAGGCTGGATGGGTTTGGAGCAGCCTGGGACAGTGGGAGATCCACCCTGCCCATGGATGGGCTTTAAGGTCCCTTCCAGCCCAAACCATTCCCTGGTATCTACAAATATTAAATATGAAGAAAGCCAGAAAATATTTGTTATTTTAAGATCATTCCCACACCTCGGCTCCCTGTGCTTGGGCACCACATTCCTGCTCATTTCATGGAATGGCACAGAACAGTCCCTGTCCTTGCCCACAGCAGGAAGAGACCAGCTCAACCCTTCTCAGAAACCCAGAGCTGTCCCTAAAGCCACCAAGTGACGCAGTTTGAAGCCATCACCCCGGAAACCCCAACTCTTATCAGAGCAGCCCTCCCTGGCTGTGTGCAACTGCACCAACTCTCTGTGATCAACTTGGGGCTATTGACAAATAAATTGTGAAAGCAGAGGCTACAGTCCCACTCCTAAAGCTAAATTTGCTTTTAAAACCAGCATGTGAAATTAAAATACACTCTCCAAGTCCCCCGTGAAATATTTTAAGATCCACAGCTACCCCAAAATAACAGCCAGATATAGATTCCATTAGGAGTTGCTCTTCCACCAATCTAAAAACTTTGTGTGGGAATGATCTTAAAATAACAAATATTTTCTGGCTTTCTTCATATTTAATATTCATGGATTCCAGGGAATGGTTGGGGTTGGAAGGGACCTTAAAGCCCATCCATGGGCAGGGTGGATCTCCCACTGTCCCAGGCTGCTCCAAACCCATCCAGCCTGGCCTGGGACACTTCCAAGGATCCAAGGGCAGCCACAGCTTCTCTGGGAAAGCCATTCCAGGGCCTTCCCACTCTCACAGGGAACAATGCCTTCCCAATATCCCATCTAATCCAGTCTCTAATGGAAGCCATTCCCTGTGTCCTGTCCCTCCATCCCTTGTCCCAAGTCCCTCCCCAGCTCTCTCAGAGCTCTTTAGGCCTTGGAAGAGGCTCCCAAGACGTTTCTCTTGTCCAGGCTGGTGACCCCCAGCTCTCCCAGCCCGGCTCCAGAGCAGAGGACAGGGATGAAATGCCCTGGAATTCTCTCCCTGGGTGCTATCTGCTGTTGCTACAGCGACTCCCACAAACAGTAAACACAAGTTTAGATGCCCCATGAGTTGTTCTTTCCCTGAACCCAACGTGAGCGTCCCACTGACATCAGCAGAGCAGCTCCCCCTGCCAGGAACGCTCCTAAACCCCATCCAGTGGCTGACTTCCATCACCTTCCTGGTACAGCCCAGGCACATGGGCACTTATGGAAACACTCCTGCAATTTTGGGCTCTGGGCTCCTGGAACACTTCAGGATGTGTCTTCAACCATCTCACATTTCAGTTTATATTTGGGGGTTGCATAAGCCCAACCCGTAAATTACAGCGGCGCTTTGCTTGCCTTTGCTGGGGTGAAATCATTGCTGACACAGAACTGGGAAGTGAGGGACAAGAGGAGTTTCAGTTTTTCGGTCCCAGCCCGTGTTTGGTGCTGGTGACACTCCAGCAGGAGCTGAGGGGACATTTCCTCACAAGCCCTGAGCTGCTGCCAGTCCCTCCAAGGCCTCGCCTCGTGTTGCTCCTCTGGCACTTGGAATGCTCCAATGTCCTGAAATGCAGCTCCTTTCCAGTGCCAGAGTTTTGCAACAACGCCGTTTTTGGAAGGTTCTGCCATCTGTTCCTTCTGCAGCCCTGTAAGGTGAGGGGACACACAGAATCTCTCACTGCAGAGGTGACTTAGCAGCTCCTTTTTGGAGGCTTTTTCCCACTTACTGACATTCCGTGCTCTCTTTTTCTCACACAATTGTTTGGGTTGAAAAATCCCTCTCAGACCATCCAGTCCAACCATTCCCAGCGGTGCCAAGGCCACCACTGACCATGTCCCCAAGTGCCACCTCCACAGGGATTTTAAATCCCTCCAGAGATGGGGACTCCTGGGCAGCTGTGCCAGGGCTGGACAACTCTTTCCAGGATGGAATTTTCCCAAATATCCAACAAAAACCTCCCCTGGCCCAGCCTGAGGCCGTTCCCTCTCCTCCTGTCCCTGTTCCTGGGAGCAGATCCCAAATCCCCCCGGCTGTCCCCTCCTGCCAGGGACTTGTGCAGAGCCAGAAATTCCC
>NC_031777.1:29891710-29920229 GCF_001522545.3 Parus major | reverse complement strand
CAGCCCCTCCATGTCCTTCATGCCATGAGGGTCCCAAAAGTGACCCCAGGATTTGGGGTGTGGCCTCAGCAGTGCTGGGTACAGAGGGAAAAGTGAGAGCTGCTCATCAATACAGACTTGAGGACTTTTCTCACTCTTGAATACTTGGAAAGTGAAAGCTTTTGTGGAACTTCCTTTTTTTCTGGGAGCAGTTCAGTGTAAGGACAAGCACACGCTTTTGGGAGGCCCCTGAAGTGTCACAGATGGGGAGGGGGTTAATGATGGGACAAACTCCCACCCTTGGCTGCCCCCAAATCCCATCGGTGCCATCCTTCTCCCAGCAGAGCTCCAGCCCCTCGGTGCCTGCAGGGATCTGAGCACGAGGCCAACATTATCTGCAGCTGCAGAGTTCCTCTCTGAACCCACAAACTGTCCCCATCGTGTCCCCAAGAGCCACAGCCTGCAGGAGGGATTGGTGGCTTTGCCCTCCACTGACGCAGGAGATGAACCCAGTTAGGAAACGTTTTGAAATGAGATCCAAATGCCAAAATTTCAAGTGGAGTGTTTCTTCTCTCTCCTGATTCCTTCATGGTTCTCTCTTGTCACCCCAGTCCTGATAAATAAAAACATTAGGATTTCTGGAGGGAAGTGCAAAGCCCATAAAGCCACAAGAGTTTTAAGGCCAAAACACCACATCCCAACCAGGTGAATTAAAAAACTTGGGGAGCAGCTGAAGTTCCCTTTCCAGCTGCCAAAAACCTCAGCTTTCCACAATGTAGGAGGAATATTCCCAGTGGGATGGAGTTGTGAACAGATTGTCCAGTCTGGTGGACAAGAAATGTTGAGGACAAATATTTACCAACGTCTTTTCAAACTCAGCTCTCCTTAACTGTTAAAAATCAAATTGTGGACTCTGTACTGGTAAAAGTCTTCACTTCTGCAAGGAAAAAGAAGAATTCCTTCTATTGGATCACAACTTTCCTTGAGAACCTTGGGCATGTGAAGCTTAAGACTTAAAAAAAAACAACAACAAAAAAAATCCCTGATGGACTCTGCCAAAAATTCCAAGAGGAATTTTCATCTCCCATGGAAGGGTAAAAGCAGCTTCCAGCAGTTTTCCCAACTTTACTCAGTCTATCCATCCTATTCCACATGTTTACAGTGCCATAAGACATCTTCTAAGTTATTTACTCTTCATTGCATCCTGGCTGCAATAAATTGGGACTATTTATAAAGTTCTTCAGTGTTTGGGGCCGTCCTTCCCAGCCTGAGCTCCAGCTGCCTTTGAAGCAACAACAGCTGAGACTTGAGGTCACCAAAGTCATTTTCCAGTGATTCCAACTGATTTAATAAAATATTATCACTCTATCTAAACCTTGCCTCAACAATTTTGACTCAGGATAAAATCTGTTCCTCTAAAAGGAAAATTAATAAGAGCAGTTGCTCCATTTTGCCTTGGAGAGGTTTTGATGCTGGATTTGTTCCCAAATCCTGCGTGTACAACGTGGCACTGAAATGTTCTCCCAATGCTGGACAAGCTGAAAAAACTCAGCAAAACCTAAAGCAGACAAACACTCCTGAACCCCCAAAGATTAAAATCCGAATGTTGCAGGGGAAAATGGTTCCTTCCCTCCAGGAGGGACGGGGAATTGGGTGAGGAGGGAGCAGATTTGGGAACATGAGGCTCACCACGGCTCTTGGGTGAGATGAGGATTTTGGAGCACTCCTGTACGGGTATGGGAAGGTGGAAATGTTTATCCTGGTGCATGAAAACTCTGCTTTAGGAAAAGTCTGACAGCACAGTCCCAGACTCCCAGCTGGAAAATACATTAAGGATGCAATTAAAAAATGTCCCTAATTCCCAGGTGGAGCCACAGGACACAAGCCCAGAGTTTGCATTCATGAGAGGACCTTAAACCAGCCCACTTTCAATTATTCTCTATTTATTACAGATTGTCCCAATTGTTGTCATTATTGCAGATAACACAAAAGATTTGGGAGAGCAGGCAGATGCTGGAGTAGATCAGATGGATGGCAGATGATTATTTGGGAGCTGATAGAGCTCATTAATGTCACTGAGGGCCTCATTTGCATTCCTCACTCCTTGGCTGCTCATGACTAAGAGCTGGTGTGGGGGGAAGGTGGGAGAGTCCATCCCAACTGATCCAGCAGCTGATCCCACCTGGGCTCAGCTGGGAACTGTGGGGTCTTAACTCCTGGGGCAGGAAAAGGGAGGAGAGAGAAGAGGGAGAAGAGAAAGGGAAGGAGAAAGAAGAAAAAAGAAAGAGAAAGAAAGAGAAAGAGAAAGAAAGAGAAGGAGAAAGAAAGAGAAGGAGAAAGAAAGAGAAAGGGAAAGAAAGAGAAGGAGAAAGAAAGATGACAAAGGAGGAGATGAAGAAGAGATGGGGGAAGGGGAAGGGGAAGGGGAAGGAGGAGGAGAAGGAGAAGGAGGAGGAGAAGGAGAAGGAGAAGGAGAAGGAGAAGGAGAAGGAGAAGGAGAAGGAGAAGGAGAAGGAGAAGGAGAAGGAGAGGGAGAAGGAGAAGGAGAAGGAGAAGGAGAAGGAGAAGGAGAAGGAGAAGGAGAAGGAGAAGGAGAAGGAGAAGGAGAAGGAGNGAAGGAGAAGGAGAAGGAGAAGGAGAAGGAGAAGGAGAAGGAGAAGGAGAAGGAGAAGGAGAAGGAGAAGGAGAAGGAGAAGGAGAAGGAGAAGGAGGAGGGTGCTCAGAATGATTTACCAAGTCACCCACATGCTCATGGCTGAGATAAAAGTCCCACAGACCCACAACGACCAAAGGCCCTCCCATTCCCCAAACGAAAATGGCTCTTTTACCTCCCCAACACGAGGTTCATTAGCAGGAAGATCATCCCACATTAATTACTAACCAGTGCCAGAAAATGGCTATTTCACCTCCACAACACGAAGTTCATTAGCAGGAATATTACCCCACGTTAATTACTCCCAGTGCCTAGCATCACTCTAAAACCCTGGAGCACGTTGAGTAAAACAGGTTTATCAACAAAGGACGTGTCAGAACTTGATGGAAAAGGGCCTTGTGCAGGCTGGGAGCCTTTCACCCTTTGCCTTCCCTAATGGAGCTGTGGTTGCTCACAGATCGTGTGGACATGTTTACATATTTATCCCTCACAATGCCGAGGGAATAACTGACACCGAGTGATTTATTTGTTTAATGTATCCTGTTAGTGCATTCTGAGAGCTATTTCCTTGAATTAAAGCATTGTTCTACCAGATCCAGAAAATATTCCTGTGGAAATCCTTCTGTTAGACAGATTTGGAAATTCACATGGAAAACAATCGAAGGCACAGAGCACAACCCCTGGGATTCACTTCAAATCTGCAACGAAACATCCGAACCTCACAGCACCTAAAAATTCCTGCAATCACAGCTTTCCTTTCTAGATCCCCCACGCGCCTTCCAGTATCCAGGGAATCTACAGAACAGATTCCCAGCTTTTTTCTTTTTTTTCTTGAGCACAAAAGCCTCAGGAGCACCCGAGAGGAAGGTGGGATTGAAGAGCTGCATCCAGCAGCACCGATCCCAACGTGTTTACGGACACACCGGATCTGCCGGACCGCGGGGCTGGAACGAGGAGCCAGCAAAAACCATGGGAACCACGGAGCCTTCATCTTCAATTCCCCTCCTCCCCACCGTGTGCAAGGCAGCCTAAGAATATCTTTTGTGCAGATGTGCTAAGAACGGCGCAGAGCCCCAGCGCCCGCGGAACAGGTGGAGCCACCAGGCTCTTGAGCAACTCTCCCAACAAATGGACGAGCCTGGCCCTTCTCCCCTCGTCGTATTTTTGGGACTCCAGTCCGACCAGTCACTCGAGCTGTCCCCTCTCAGGTTTCTCACACCTGCGGGGGAGGTGGCAGGAGAGGAAGGGCTCTTTGTTGGCTGCTGAGTGGGGCCAGCAGGAGCCGGGAACGCTGCAGCCAGAGCGGGCACGGGCGCTGCATGCAAACGAGCGCAGGGTTGTCTCCCGGTTATTCTTTCAACAAAAAAGTTCTTTGGAAATGTAGATTTTTCTCTGGTAGCACACGAGCTGTGGGCAGGAAGGGCTGGGAAGTGAAACCCCAGCGATGGGATGGACTGGAGGAGCCGCGGGCAGGGGGTCACTGCCGGGGTGGCACTGGAGGAGATCCAGCTGTGGGGGAACGCGGATGAAATCCTAATGGGGGCTCCAAAGCAGCAGAAACAATGGGGCCTGTATTCAGGCCGGGTTCTGAGATGAGAGGGGAAGATAGAGACAAAAAAATGAAGTGAAAGCTTTCTACTGCTAATTGCGAAAAATGCCAGGAAATGAGCGAGCTGGAGCTGCCAGGAATAATGTGGGAGACTGAAATTGGGGATGAGAGTGTTCAACATCAGCTACAGCCTCTGGCAAAATACAGCCAAGGTTTTGGGGGGCATTCCTGTTTTCTTTTCTCTTTTCCAGACAAAAGCGAGCAGGAAAAAATGAACTTTTTTGGTTGGATTGCTGAGGAGCCTGGCATTCTAAGTTCCCTAATTAAAGACAGGTCCTTTCTGGGACACACCATTCCAGCTGCTGGGAAAACTCAGCCCCAAGAAAAACGGCTCCAGAGCAGCTAAAGACGTCATGGCAGTGATTAAACAGCACTCGCCAAGAACATCCAGGACACATCCAGGTTCAGACTGGAAGATTCTGGGAAGCAGGAGGAGATGTCTCACCAAGAGAAGGCACAGGGAATGAAAAGGAGAAGGAAAAACCTCCTGGATGCACGGAGTGCCACAAAAATGGTTGCAAGAAGGAAGAAGGCCCGGCTTCTGTCAGCACAGGGAACGAGAAGGAGGAAAAGCCTCCCGTCTGCAGGGAATGCCACAAAACCAAAGGGCTGCAGCATCCCAAGAAGGAAGAAGGCCCAGCTGGGAAGCAGAGGCTCCCAGCGAGGGGAGGAATTCCTGCAGAGTGACTCGGCTGGGCCAGAAGAGCAGCAGAGCCCACTCAGTGCCATAGTAGCACCGATGTTTCTGAGTCAACAGCGAGCCCTGAGCCTGAGCCCCGGGCCAGCTGCGGGGTAATCCGAGCAGGAATCTCAGCCTGCAGAAATGTCACTGCCCTGGGAGGCCCAGCTGGGCTATCTTTAGCCAGCCCAAAGTTAATCACCTAAGCTCCCCGCACAGCAGTGGAAAGTGGCTGGGAGCTCCGAGGGTGATCCTGGTCTATTCTCAGCACCCTGGGATGGGCTGAATCACCCTCTGGAGCTGCTGTCACTCTCTGCTCGCTGCAGGAGGCTCCCCTCTGCCCCAGCCACAGGAAGGGACCCCCAGAGCTCACCTGCCTTGGCCTCCCAGCCCCAGCAGGACCAGCCTGATGCTGCAGGGCGCTGTTGGACACCCCACGGCCCCGCTGTCATCGGCCACCAACTGGACATGCAGCCTGGTGTCCAGTCCCTGTCAGCAGCTGCCATGTGGGAATGCTGTGGGAAATGGTGCCAAGGTGCTCCCTGCACACCCCACTCCGTGTCCCCAGGGCCAGGCCACCCTCCAGCCCAAGGAGGTGGAGGTGGTGGAGGTGAAGGTGAGGCCTTTCCAACACAATTTGCTTTGGCGAGTCTGCATCCACCATTCCCAGTTTTCTTTCTTGTCTTTCACGTGTTTGGAAACAGACTCCAGAGGACACCCTCAGTGACCTCTCAGTGATGAGAAGAGTCTGACCAGTCCATACTTCCCCAAATCTGCTCCACCCTTCTGAAAGAGGCACCTTTTTCCTGTTGTCACCTTCCTAAGCAGCACAATTTTCATGAGCGACTCACATCGACCTCACAGCTTTTCCAGCCTGACCCTCATCCACTGATGTGGACTTGGACACCTCCACCTCCTCTAGGTTATCCCCAGCCCGCTGCTCCCTCCTTGTCCTCCATCCCTTATCTTCCCAAGCAGGCTGGGGGATGAAGACTGAGACAAAAACCACTGACTATTTTGTTCTTTCCTGTACCGTTATCATTAGGTTGTTTCACCCATGGATCAACACTTTTTTTCTGTATTTTCCTTCCCTACTCCACACCCCCACTGGAGCCCCCTCACAGCTCCCAGTTCCATCAGCCTCTGCTCAGCCCAACACCCCCCACATGCCCAAAGGTTTCCATGCCTCCCTTGCTCCCAGTCTTTCTCACTCTTTGCCTGCTCTTTCCTTGCATTTTGCCTCTCTGAGAAGCTCCCTGCTTCACCAGGTCGGCTTCCACTGGAATTCCTGATCTTCCTGCACAACAGGATGGTTTGCTCCCGAGCTTTTCTTCAAAAAGCAGCCATCACTTAAGCCTGGTCTGTAATTTTTAGGTGGCTGAAGTGGGATGAAATGAATCTTGTGACAATGACAGAGTCTTGAGAGCAGGCAGGAGTGGAAGGCCCGGGCAACAAACAGAGGAGTTCTTGCAGAGCCATCCCTGGTTTGATCCCTGTGACCCACCCCAGGGTGAGCAGCAGGACACCAGCCATGGGGGCCCATGTTTGGGAGCAGAAATGAAGCTTTTCCAGGGAGCCCATCCCAAGAGGTCAGCCTGAGGAAGCCGGTTAGGGCAGAACTGGACAAACCTGCAGAGTCCTGACTGTACCCACCAGCACTGGTTGGGGTGGTGGATCAGCACCCAGGTCATGAGAATCGGGTCACCGAGGCCACCGGCACGGGCTGGCAGCTCAGTGACAGCCCACTGACTGCAGGAGGATCCAGAGCTGCCCAGCAATTAGCACACAGCACGGTGATTGCCTTCCTTATCTCGGTTTGGCCAGGCCTGCTGGGAATGGCGCTTCCCATGGGAGCCAGTGGCATCACCCCTGGGGTGGGCAGCAGGGCACCCAGGGTGCCAACAGCATCAGCCCTTCCAGGAGAGGATGAGGATGGTGCTCCTGGGAGAGGAGGATGACATGGAAGAGGCAACCAGGAGCCAGGAAAAGCTCTGGGATGAGCCCAGCAGCTGGATCCAAAAACAGAAGCTGTGAACTGATGGAGGAGCTGCTGTAGTTTTTCAGGAAGACCTTGGGATATCCCCCACAGACACCTCAAAAGGAGACTGAAAAACGCAGAGATGGGGCTACTCAAGCACTGTCTTTCCAAGATCCCAAATATTGCTGGCAGTGAAGGGCCTGAGCTTCAATGGGCACTGCAGAAGACGTTTCACCAGGAATCTTCATTCCCACACAACAAACAACACTAACATCTCCAACAGAGCATTGGGAACACTTGGAAAGGAGCAGCTAATAAAAATTAAACTCAAAAAGCACTTTTATATCCATTTTGTGTGTTTTAATGTGTCCAATTGCACATCAGCCGTGTAAAGCTCAGCTTTGAAGATGCTGCAGGAAGAGATGAAAGCTCAGGATTCCCAAAGCCAAGCTCTGCTGCACCTTTCTCATGACAATGAGGTGCAAAAAACGAGGCGTGAACACCAAGAACACCTAAAGGTGCCTGACAGAAGTTGATGAAGCTTCCCAGAGAGGTAATTTGTGATGTGGAGATAAGCCTAAAGGTTTAATCTGAAATGCTAATGAGGAAGGAAAACTGGAGATGTTCTGAGGAAGGATTTTGACTGGAGATAGCATCTCCTGTAGGGTGGGATGGTTTTACCACAAGGCAATCCCGTTTCCCAGTGTCCTTCCCCCTGCAGGGGACAATGCAGCCGAGCTGCCACAAATCAGAGGGGTAAGTGACAGCGCTTTTATGGTGCCAAATGGAAGTAACAAAATGCAGGAAGCATCCTGTCAGATGTCACTTAGCAGCGCTATCACCGGGGAATCTGGGAAGGGGATTTGCCTGCATAGTAGGAATTCCTCGGTCCACCGAGAGGGAGAAGCAGAAATGGCAAGAGGGGAGGAATCTAATCTTGGCCTGTGGAATGAACAGGAAAGATTCCTCAGTTCCAACTTTATCTCGGGGTTTGGCACATTATCCGTTTACTGGCCACCTTGCCCTGGAGGATTCTTGCCTTAATCACAGGACAGGAGGAAAACTAGGAAGCCAGAGAGGAATTCTCCTACTCGGGGTCTAACAAGGAGTGCAGAAGATGGGCAGTGCCCACGAGCGAGGGAGCTGCAACGAGAACACTGGGAATGATTTTGTAGGGAATTTAACACACTTTGAACACATTGCTGAAGACTGAATTTCCAAGGTCACGATGGATTTTGAAATTAAGTGAAGCCCCATCACAGCTTTGCTCCTCAGGGTCCTCAAGGAGCTGAGAGCTGCAGGATGGGATGGAGATGCCCACTGGCTTGGGTGGGAAGGAAACCTCCAGCTCAGCCCTAGAGCTGAGCCTGAGGATTTCAAATCCCAATCCCAACTTCCTGCAAATCACAGTGTGCCCACATTGTGTTTTTGTTTCTCGAACTGAACGAGGCCAGGCTGGGTCACGGCGAGAACATTTTATTGTGTGAGCAGAAGTGTTTTCTTCCCGAGCACACGTGAGCACAGGAGTGTGAGAAAGGCCTGGAAAACTCAGGATATGGTGATGCAATGACCTCGGTACCCACCTAGGATTTACCTGGGCACTGCATTATCTCATTTGCCGCATGTGGGAGAGCGCTGGGGAGCTCACACGTGCGGGGAAACCAACTTGGATCCTGGAAGCAACATCCTTGTGCTAACGAGGTGCTCCACCTAAACTAATTAGCCCTGCTTTTCAACAGCTTTAATTAGGTGGGGCACCATCCTGGGCTGCTGTGGCTGGATGGCTTCCGGTTCTGGAGCTGGCTCAGCCACAGCCCAGCCGAGGATTCCTCTGGGAGCTGGCAGTGCTGGAGAGGGGCTCTGCTTGTGCCAGCCCCCAGCCGGGCCCAGGGGCTCTCCCTGTCCCAAACTCCTCCATCCCGAGCTCCCTCCGTCCTCACATCTGTGCAAAAACACCTCCGGCACCCCTGCAGGCGCCCCAAAACCTCCTCCTCCGAAACCTCGAGATGACTTTCACAAGAGGCCCCTGGCACGGAAGGAACTCCCCAGCCAGACCACACAGCAACGATCTGAGTTCAACCAGAGGAAAAAACAACCCCAGAGCCTGAGAGACACAGAGCATTAACTGTGCTCTGTGTCACCCTTTCACAAGAGTCCTCGCTTGGATCTGCCCCCAAATCCAGGTGTTGCCTCCATCCCCAGACCTGTCTGGAGCCATGAAATCAGGTTTTAACCTGGAGATAATAAAACTTCTGGTCTAAAGAGTCTGTCAGGAGTGAAAGTTCTTTGTGGTGAAATAAATGCTGGCGTAGGAAATGGAGGAGGAACCTCAGGGATAAATCCTGGAAGTTCAAAGCACAATCCTGGGTCTACCTGAAAAGCTCCACTTGGCCACTGGCACTGGATGCAAAGACAAAGTTTAATAATCCTTAGCTGTTTGTGAAGAAAATTATTCAGAAATGTTAAAGAAGGGGCAGAGCAAGGCTGCCCACATCACCTGAGCCACGTAGAACAGGCCACCAGGAAAATGTTAGGCCTGTTTAAATCAGGTTCCTTGGCTCCTGGGAAGGTTAAAAGGTCACAATTTAACACTAAATTTTCCTCTATTTCCTCTCAATTTCATTTCCTGAAGTTTCTTATTATGAAAGTTGAGACTGTGGTCTCGGGAAGCATCCCAGCTACAATCCATAGGAATTCTTTAAGACACGTGGCACCCTTTGTGTCCCCATGCCTTGCTCAAGCTGTGAGAACAAGGACACAAAGTCACCCCTTACACTTTGAGTGGGCATTTCAATGATATTAATTATAAAATGGAATGAAATGGTGGGGGTTTTTTTCCCCATGGTTAAATGTAATTACTTGAAAGCATTATCCTTTAGGATAGCAGCTTACAAACCTGCTTTAGTTTGGAATTTTAATCTGTTTTCCTCCAATAGGTATTTTATGTATCCGAGGGGGAAATGTCAACCTCGCCAATTCACCTCAGCTGAACTTTGTGCCCTTGGTTTGCCTCTCACCGAAATGCCCAGGACTGTCATCCCTCAGCTGAAATCCAGGGATATCTGCAGGGAGCAGAGTCACCCAAGAATGCAGAATATTGCAAAAAAAGGCCTGTTTGGACCCATGGGCTGTGAATCGCAGCCGTGAGTCAGCGCTATCGGCGGATCTGGGATTGCGCGCGGGACACGGCGCGAGGTCAGCGAGCAGAACCAGCACAGACAGCTTGGGAAGTCTCAATTTCCTAATCCACAGTCCTCCAGTTTTTAAAAATGCAGAATATTCTGCGTGTGAGGTGGGTGGTGGCTCCCCAAAACACACAGGTTTTTATCCACCCCCACGCCATAACTCCGATTTTGGGGTGAGCCTCGAGCCCCAAACTCAAAATGCTCGGCGGCTGAGAGCAGAGCTGAAACATCCCCGTGCTAATCCCGGGGATTCACCTCCCTCAGTGCACAGAAGTGACTCACTGGCCTTTCTGTTTCCCCAAGTGCACGTAGAGCTTTTGGAATAATCTGCTGAAAATCACGGAGCGAGTCCCACGGGGAACGGGGTGGGGAGGAAGAGGGAGATGGCAGGAGCCTGCAGAGCAGCATCATTTGTTTTGACAGCTTTTAATGTTCCATATTAAAGCCTGCACGTGCTGATCTCCACCTGTGGGCTGAGGCCAGCACACCCTGGCTGCTTAAAAGGTGTGTTTGGGACATGGCACCAGATTTGCCCTGAAATTACCAGGGAAACAACATCAGATTCATTCCCTGCTTATCCATAATCAAAATTTGATATTACAGAACAGCAGATATTAATTTATTTCTAGGTTTTTTTCTAGATCTGGACTATATTAGACAAATATGAGGATTCTGAGTCCTGAATGACAACATTCCTTAAGCCTGGGGTCAGTCCTGACCCAAATCGGGTTTTTTGCACCACAGAGGTGCCTGGAAGGGGCAGATGGGGACAAATGTGACCCCGTAATGACAGAAAGACTTGAAAGTGGAACCACTCCCCAAATGTCTGCAGCCAGCAGAGCTAAGAACAGCCTTTCACTCTCCAAAACCATTTCATTAAAGCCCTCAAAATACATTTATTTAAGCACCTCAAATGTGAGTTCGAGGAAATCAAAATGTCAGCACTCAACGCACCTCTTATTAACAATTCCAGTTCAAATATCAGCTTGAATGGACGTGGAAATGGAAATGTTCCCCACTGAAGGTCAGCTATGGCTCAGCCTGCTGGGGATTATTCCAGGGGTTACTTTTCCTGCTCTAAGTTTTATACTGTGGGGCATTTTCCAGAACTTTTAACATTTAGCAGCATAAGAGGCACCTGGTGTCAGCCTCGGCCAAGGTCACTCACACTGTCGTGAGTTCTGAGCAGGAAATCCAGCACAATTCACAGCAAAATTCACATTTTGGTGGATCTCAGGCTGATTTCAGCACATGACTCCCCACTCGAGGCGATGTGCACCAGGAGCTGTTCTAGCAGCACTCAGAGCCACATTTGGAAGTGTTACAGAAGAGGGAGCAGCTGCTGGAATGCTGGAAAATGTGGTGTGAGCAGCATCTCTGCTTGGGTTCCTCCTTCCTGACCTAGAGAGGCTGAGGAGCAGCTTTTTGGCTTTTACCTGCATGGGATGCTCCAGCTGGAAGGGGATGGAAACCTTGAAAAGTAAGAGTTGAGACCCAGGAAGCTGCAATGGGAATTTTGGGAAATCCCCTGCCCAAAGAGCTGGAGTTCAGATGGAGGCCCAGCAGTATTTGAGGAGGAGCTGGATGGGGATCCTGTCCCATAAAGTCTAAACCAGAAACACTCCAGTTCAACTGGAAACTGCTCCCTGGAGCTCTCTTCTTCAAGAGGATCTTTGGGAAGAAAAGGGAGGAAAACATTTCACAGCTGTCAAATGCCAGCAAAGTCCATTTCCAACAAACCCTGCACTTGTGTGTGTTTATTCTTGGAATTTTCTTAGCAGGGCTGGCCCCACGCTGTGCTCAGTGACAATCCCCACAGAACAGACGTTATCCCACATCCTCTTGGGCTGTCCCAGAGCAGCACAAATGCTCCCAGCATGGATCCAAACGTCCTGTTCTCCAGTCAACAGCAGCAGGGACACGATTTTGGGTCACTTCTTGTAAAATTTGTACAGGGAATGAGGCAGGGAGGGAGGGAAGAGCCACAGGAAAACAGGCTGGCTTTTCCACTTCCCAGAATTCTCCCCTGGTTTTTCAGAGAACACAAAGATTGCTCTGACCAGCTCCTGCTTTTGTCAGCCTGATATCTGGCATTTCAAGAAAAAGAGGTGGCTTGTAAAATGTGACATTTCAGAAGTGTTTTGGTATGAAGTGCTAAGCCTGACAAACCTCCCGAAACACACGCTGGAGGCACGGAAGGTCTGACTGCACTCGACCCACTTGGAATGGAAACTTTGGGGTGTCTGGAATATGCTCCAAGGCAAGCTGCAGCCAAAGCCTCTCTCCAAATGCTTGGAAGCTGGAGGTCCAGGGAAAAAGTCTGTTTCAGAAAGCTTTTGAAGAGTGTGAAGGTGTGGTGGAGGAGTTTAGCATGCACAGATGATTAATTCGCTCCTGGAAAGGGAGATTTCTGACAGCAGGATATTTATACTGGAATATCTACATTAAAATGCACAGTTCCTTTAAAATTCGTTTTGACCATGGAGTTCCTTAGCACTGAATAAGGGATCTCGGATCCCAGCAAACCTTGGGTCCGATCCTGCTCCTGGCACTTCCAGAGGCACAGTCCTGATTACAAAATTGAAATATATTAATTGTCAAATCAACACCCTGCAGGATTTTGCAGGTTTTTTCTTTAATTCTGAATTCCTAAAACAATTCAGTGCTTGAATGCACAGCAAAGCCAATCAATGCTACCTTTAGATGTGAGAATGTATCCCACAGGGGAAAGGTGTATTTAAATAGTTTTTAAAGGCTACTGCTTAAAACATTTAAATGTTGGTAATCATACATATTTACAGTGAACTGAATGAACTTTGAATAAACTGACAGGTTTGATTAATAACCATAAATAATTAGCAGCTGTTTCCTTTCTGTCAAAAAATATTGCAATTATAGCATCCTTAAGGCTGTCATTTACAGGCACTTCTTGGAGCAAATATTACAATGAAATGTTTCATTAACTCTTAGTGTAACATTCCTCCCCGCTTGCACAATGATGGTTACGTTAATTAGCACACCTCGCTCGGCTGCAGAAATCATTTTTAGTTCATCAGGAGATGAAACTGGTGATAAAACCACAACATTTCTGGGTGATTTGAACATCGAAACGATCAATATGTTCATTGTTCAGTGTCGCTGTTTGGCAACTGCTGAGCGTGAATCAGAATGGATGCAATTCCATATGGAATAGAGGGAAAAGTTCCAGAGCAACCATTTGCTCTCTTCTTTTAGTTCTACCTTGATTTTTAAAGCTCTGGAAGTTTTAATCTTTGTAATTATTTTGTAATTGTAGAATTAAGTTTGGTGAGCAGAATGTTCCTGCAGAGAACAGCAAATTCCAGTTCTGTCCTTCAGGAACAGCACTTTCTTCTCTTTATATTCCTCTCCAACCTGGAACCAACCCCTGCTCCCACCAAGACTAATAAATATTAAAAAAATATTTGGGAATTCCTGCCCAACTACAAACCAACCTATTTGGCTACTGAGAATTGGGACACAAAGTTAAAAACACTTTTTAAAACACAAGGAGAGAGAAACTTCCACTGGGAATCAGATCCTGCAGGAGGACAAAGGTTTGGCCTTTGGGGGTGGCTGTGGGATCTGAGCAGTGCATTTCCCTGGGGAGGGAATTTTGGATGCCCTGTCCCATGGTGTGAGCCCAGCCTGGGGAGGAAGGAGAAACTTCTCCAGAGCTGTGTGGCCGAGCTGGTGCTGGGGGCTTTGGGGAGGCCACTGCAATTCCCACTGCCTGGAAACGCCGTGCCATGGAAGCTGAAAGGACTCCACCAGTGGGACAATGTTCATCCCTTAGGCACGCACAGACCGTGCCCTGCGACCTAAAAAATAACCCGGCCAGCCAGAGGTTTGGTTTGGGTGGTTTTGTTTGGTTTTGTTTGGTTTGGGTTGTTTTTCCCTCTGATCCAGGACACATCTCTCAGTCTCATCTGGAAGTGATTCAGGGTGCCGAGGGCTGTGCTGTCAGGATCTCCCCCCAGCAGCCCTGATGGCTGTGCTGTGTGCAGCAAACAGAGGAGACACAGATTTTATCAGCGCTGATATCAGCCCTTGCGCAAGGCAGCGGGATGGGAGCGCAGCGGGGTCAGCACACAACGGGACCGTGCCCCTCCGACAGAACCCATTAAAAACCCATTTAAAGCCATTTAAACCCTGCTGGAGCAGTGGTTTATCCTGCATAGCTGAGTGTGGGCTCATCAGTGAAATGACAGCCTCACCAAAACCCCGCAGGTTTGGCTCTGTGACCTGTCCAAAATCTCGCTGCTGCTGTTACAACAGACCTGCTGCTCTGGTGAGGTGGAGCTGCTCCCTCACCTGCCTGAGGTGACACCTCCGTGTGTCCTCAGGGCTCAGCTCCCAGCAATGCCTCAGGATTTAGCTGATGTTTTTCAGATCCTTTAGTGTACAGCTCTAAAGCTCCATGGCCTCTCAGCTGCTCTTCTCCCATTTTATGCAGGAAAACAATTCCTCTCTAGGCCTGGAACTCAAGGACACCTCACTGTCTCAGTGATGCAAACAAAAGCGATTTGGGGGTGGAAACTGAGGCAAACTTCATTACCTGAAGCTGTGTTTGGAGGATTAACCCTTGATACATGAATGGACCAAACTTCTAACTGTATTAAATCTCATGACCATGGTCCATCCTGGGTGCAGCCCCTCGGAGGTTTCACTGCCCAGGGGGTCCCTGCTGAAGGCCTTCAATAAATCCCCAATTTTATTCTCTTCATTTTGCCCAGCCTCTGGTTCAGGTAGCCACCCCAAGGCATCACCAGCTGCTGTCCAGAGCCATTCCTGAGCGGGAAAAAGGAGCAGAGCCTGGCAGGAAGCGCTCATGGCTGTGCCAGGCAGGCTCAGGAATCCGGCAGGACAGCGGGAATGCTCCGGGAGCCCCGCACAGCCGAGGCTGCAGGAGGCAGCTGGCCCCGGGGAGTGACAGGCTCCTGATGGCAGCAGCACGTGGAGCATCTTCATGTGACATCCACAGGTGGGGCGGAGGGGAAAACAGTTTTTATCCGTTGCTATGGAGTCATGATTAGCTTGTGTGTCTTCAGAGCCTGCCGAGGAGAAATGAAGGCTATTTTCTTATATAGATGTCATGAAATCAATCCTGGCAGAATTTCGGGAGTCAAAGGCTAAGCAGGTTTGCCTGAATGCCTCCTGTCACTCGATACACAAATAAATCTAGCCAGGGGACCTGAAACAAGTGTCACTTGTCAGCCAGAGCCCGTCACAAAAGTGACTTTTTAGTCTCGTTCGGAGCTGTTTATGCACACGGCAACGCAACAAACGCGCGTTCAATAAAACACAGCAATTATCTGCACCGAAAACGAGCCCTAGAAAACCAAGCAAAAAAAACCACCCTTATTGCAAAGGGTGACTTCAGAAGAAACTTTTCTCTTATTCTCTCCAAATGCTAAAAGCAAACCTGATGTTCTTCTTTTAAAATGTGTCTGCCTCTAGGTCTTTGGCACAGGTTTGCTGCTGGGAGGGCCGGCAATCTATTTAATGACTGCATTGACGTCAATAGCATAACTGAAATACTTACTAAGATGCATGAGTCCAACTTTCGGGGGGTGTGTTCGAGGCAGGCGGGCACAACACGCGGTACGGACTCCCTGCAGGAATGAACTCCCCCAGAGAGCCGGGGAGAGCCTGGGGATGGCTGGAGCTGCCTCAGCCCCGCTCTGAAATTCGCTTTGAAATGCTTTTTTAATCTGGTGAGCGGAAAGAATCGCTTCAGAGCTCACCAGCTCTCGTTCAGTGCATTATCTACCTGATTTCTTACAGGGTTTTGGTTAGTTTCTGAATAATCTGCATGGTGCCTGAGCTGCATCAATCATTTATCCTTTAAAAATAATATCTGTAGGTGCTAGCAAGCCTCCGTTTGTGCACGCAGCTCTGTGGCTCAGCTGCTCAGGAACTCGTGGTTCCTCTGCACTCCTGTGAAAGCCCAAAGCACAACAAGCGTTTGACTTTTACGGTCGCTCTCCAAATCAAAAGGTCAAATCTTCAGCTGAACTCCCAGCAAAGAAACTGAATTTCAAAAGGAGCCCTCTCCTCTGTGTGTGTGCCCAGAGCCGTTCTGCACGTGCCAAGCAGAGGAGGATGGCGCAGGAGCAGCAGCTCCGCGTTAATTCCTCGGGGTTCAGGGATATTTGTAACCCTGAGCTCACTCGGATGCACAAGGCTCCTTAACTCCTACCAAACCTCGGGGCTCTCGGTAGCATGAGCATTATCCAGTCTTTGTTTATGCTTTACACAAAGGTTCGTGCACGAGTCTGTGTTCGTCCTACACCCACAGGAAAAATGAAAGAGTACGAGTTTGGAGGTCGTGTAAAGGCATGTGAGAAGTGCAGACAAACGTGCCGAGGTACAGGAAAGCAGAGCTAAGGCACAAGGAAGAAAAACACCGAGCCTTCCCTCCCATCCCCAGAGAGGAATTTGAACAAAGCTTTAGTCCCGTGAGCCCTGAAATGCTGGGGGTGACATATCCCAAAGGGCTGCACCCCCCGAGCCGGGGCTGCGGCAATACCGTGTCAATAATTGTGAGGAGAACTCTCGTTAATTGTGAGAGCACAGCTGTGAGCTGTGAGTGCTGAGAGCATCCCAGAAGAGTCTCTGCAAACCCTCCACAGCCTGGGAAAAGCTCAGTGCTGTTTGATCCATAACCCTGTGCTTTGCTCCTGACATTAAATGTGGCAGTGGATCAAACAGGAATGGGAAAACACTCTCCATCCCAGGACTGATGGTGTGGGAACAAATCAGGCTGGGAGAAGTTTGTACCAAACTTGTGGAAGAACGAGAGGCTTTGACTGATGGTGGCAGGCAGTGAAAGGTGATTTAATTTGAAGGGGATAAGGGGAATAAATATGGAAGAAGAAACAAAACCAAGAAGGGAAATCCAGACTTGTTGCTGGTTAAAGGTGTTATTGGTTGAATCATTGGGTGGGAACAGCAGAGCTTTCACTGGGGCCAGGGGAGGGGAGAGCTGGACGGAGAAGGGATGGACTCCTGAGCCCAAGGTGGCACAAAGGTCACAGAAAGTAACTGTGGCAGAGGCCACGCTCTGCAGAAACAAAGGGGACAGAGAAAGAAACCTCGGGAGAAAGAGCCCTGAGGGACAGTGTGTGACCATCTGTCTCCCATTGTTGCTGTAACCCAGAGGTGCCTGAGCAGCACCGCGCTGCCCTGACCCCACACAGCTGCTGGGGACACCACACACCGGGCAGGAACCCCACAGCATTCCCATCATCCTGCCCAGCTAATTAAGGATTGATGGACTTTTGCTGTGGCTTTGTATTTCCATGGTATGGTTGCTCGGTTAATTCATAAAGGCGATTCTGTGCGTTCCTGTGAGCTGCAGTTATAACAAAATAACAGGAAAAATCTGCCAGATTTACTTCAGCTGATACCAAGGACAAAACACAGGATGTTCAATCCATATTCCCCTTCCTTCTCTGGCTGTGCTTGCAAGGTTAAGAAAGCTCTGAAATTCACTGTGACACCAGCAGTGCCTTTCAAAGCCCTTTGTCCCAGGAGTAACCCAGCCAAAAGTTTTCCTACTTATAAGAAAATGAAAGCAAAAAAGAATTTCCTCATTTCACCACAGCTCATTTACTCCACCACGGGCCTGGGTCCTCAGTGATGCAACACCAGCAACAGATCTGGCTGTTGTTGCTTGGAAAATCCTGGAATATTCCAGCTGGAGTAAATAGCTGGCGTCTATTCCTTGCAGTGCAAATGCTGGATGTAATTTGCCTCCCTCCAGGGGAATTTTATTAATGCAGCCTCATTTGCTTTAAGCCCTGAGTTCTGTATTTCTCAGGACAGGATATAAATCACCCCATGAATGACAAATCCACAAGATGCTCACAGTGATGTCAAGTGGGAAAGCCATGAATCAGTGCCTGACATCAGAGGGTTAAAATCAAATTCTGACCTTCAAAAAATCTGGTGAATCTAAACCCAGTTCGTTCCAAATACAGTCTTTTATCTAGAGAGATATGAAGCAGCCTGGTCCCAACCCAAACATGACTGCTTCCTTCTCAGGAAAAACACTCTGCATCCTCTCAGCCACTGGCACAGAACTGGAAGGGTTCTGATAGGAAAATCTCTCCTTCTCTTCATAATTTCCAAAGCAGAAGCCGTTGAGGGGGTAAAAAATGCTGCAAACACTGAAGAAAAATCCTTAAAAGTCTCTGTTCTTTCTGAATTAAATGGAACTTCCTTAGAAAGTGAAGGGTTGTGTTTGTTTTCTGCTGCCTGGAAAGGAATTGAGTGTGACAGTGGCTGTGAAGAGGCAGAGTAAGGCACTGACCTGAATTTAACAAAGAACCCCAGGATTTTCTTCCAATAATGCCAATATTGGCTGGTTTTGTGTAGGAAATCACACAATTTCCTATTAAGAACAAAAAGGCATCTCCTTCTTACCTACAAAGCCACAATTTACTGAAGCTGCAATGATACAACTCACCTAAAAACATTTTATTTGAAGATTTCACCTAAAAGCAGTTAAGATTCATGGTTAAAAACCTATTTACCTGAGGGGCCACAAATCCAACCTTTACAAGGTAACACAAAACTTGCTCTACAGTTCTGTGTGTCAAACACTTCATTCCTAAAGGAATTTTCATGTGCTCCCAGCATCAGAAGTTTGGATCAGCTAAAAAGTACCAAGTGTCCTGCAGTTCTCATGGGAAATAATGTAGAAAAATATCCCCAAAGTGTTAAAAAGTTGAGAGTGATTTTTTTCCACAGAAAGTGTTAAGAAAATGAACCTAAAAATTCCTGGAAGGGCATTCTCTCCTCGTTATTAGATTGTCTAAGTTACATAAACAGATCTATGGAAAGCCTAGGAAATTTTCCATGATTTCTTTTTTTTTTTTTCTTTTTACACAGGCACAAACTCAAAGCCAGGTTAGACCCAGCTTTAAATCAACTGATGAGTTGCATTCCTGCTGGCTGTGGCAGAAAGAGAAGCAGTTAAAGATTGTGCTGTCCAGTTTTGTTTTTGCATCAGAGGTTTCCATCTCTCATTAACAAGTTTGGAGGAACCTAATCTGGAAGTGTCCAGGCCTCTGTGTGTCCCCTGAGAATAAATAACACACAGCAGGAGAGGAAATGATAGTTATCCAGCCTTCACACGCTGTGAAAATTAAGCTTTATTAGTCCCTCCAAGCATGTAATTATTGGAAAGGCTGAGATTAAACCTTACAAATGGGCACTGCTCCAAATCTTATCTCCTTCTCTCCGGAGCAACCTTTGAATGAGTGCAAAGAGGGCCAGCTCTGATCCTGAGCGGGGTTCTAGAGACCCTCAGCTTGGTTAAACCCAGCTGTCAAAGCAAATAAACCTGTCCTAAGTAATCAGCTCCTACTGCTCCTCCTCGTCCTTCCCTCACGGTGCTGCCCACCCCACCTTGCCCTGGCACCCCCTTCCCAGCAGGAAGCCAAGGAAGTCTCACCCAGGAAAGGTTTGAGTACACAGATCACATGGAAACAAACTGAAATAAACAGAATTATAAAAAAGACCCAGCTGTGTCTGAGCCTGTTCAAGGCTCATGGGCTGGGGCTTGTCCAGGCCTGTGCTCACAGGGACTCACAAGAACAGCAGCCACTGTGGCCATGACTATCAAACCAAAATCATGTTCACCTCCTGCACTAATGCACCAGCAGAAACCCCAAACCCAGCGATTAAAATAACAACATTTGGACCCGATAGCTCTCTCCCCTGGGTTTTGCAAGAGGAACCCAGAACCGAGGAGGGGGCAGAGAAGCAGCTGTGAGCAGAACTGAGCAATAAATGTTGAGTGCGCTTGGCTTGGCAGCCTGTCCCCAAATCCCACACGTACCTTGCAGGTTCACTCTGGAGACAGGTGGCTGACTCGTGGCTGGGGATCTCCTAAGAGGGATAAAGAAATTCTCTGTCAGGAGGTGGGATTTTATCTTTCCAAACCCTGCCAGCTCCCTCAGTTAAAAATCCTTTCCCATTCTCCCAAGAAATCCCAAACACTTCACCAAGATTTGCTGAGCAGTATTGACAGATGTGATCAGAGCTGCCTGTTCCACGAGCTGGAAATGAGAAATGTGCCACCATCCCATGCTGCCTTTGCAACTTTGTGCTCAAAATACACCTGGAGGCAGCAAGGGCCAGGCTCTGGTGGCTCCCCCACAGTCAAGGTCTTTTCCCATAAAGCTTTTCCCTACAGAGGTTGGAATGGACCCTGAAGTGATGCCAAACTGCTGCAAGGTGATGCTACAGGAAAGGTCAGAAATGTTCCTTTACACCCTGCAGTTAACACTGGAACTGCTCCTGAAAGCAAGGAAGAGGATGCTGCAGTCACTACTGTTTAGCTCTGAAACAGCTGAAGGACACTTTCTGGACTCTGAGTAACAATTTCAGCAGCAATTCATGGATTTTGGAGGGGCCAAAAGCTATTTGAAAAGAATTGGTTCAAGTCAAGCCAACAAGGTCTGACTGGAAAAAGATGCAGATTCTCTCCAAAAGTCAACACTGTTCCCTGTGAGACTTGCCAAACAAAACTCTTAATTTTTCAAGCTGAAACCATCATCAGAGACTTGGTTTTTAAAGGAGTTAAAAAGAGTTGACACCAAAATCAAGACACTTCAGTTTGGATTGACTGCGATAGTTCAGGCTGACCAAAAATGAAAGTTTGGGCTTCTGCTTCCCTAAGAAGTTTCAGATCCATTTTAACTGGAGCCAGATTTCCCCACACTCTCCCTTGGCCAGCCTCCTTCCTAACCCCAAATTTCGGAGTCAGCCACTCAAGTGCAACACGCATTATTCGCATTATTCGCCAGCTCTCCTTTGAAGCTCGAATCAAAGCAGGCAGAGCGGCTCAATTGTGCTGCAATTGTAGCTCCGGGGGCTTCTTCAGAAGTGCTCCGGGAAGGCTCCGCTGCCCGGGTGAGCTCTGGAGCACAATCCCAGCCCTGATTCCATCCCTGCTCCCGGCAGGAGCCTCCCCAGCATCCCAAGGCTCCTCTGGTGGGATGTGCAGGACCCGGGTTCAGCACAGGGCACACGCTCTGGGCGCTCAATTCCCTGCAAATGTGCCCCGACCTGCCTCTGCTGAGCCTTTGAGAAGCTAAATCTTGGAATCTCTAAGAAGCAGAAACTCCCCGACAGTGCCACCGCGCTGCAGCACTGCCAGAACAGAGGGATCCCCAGGGATCTCCAAACCCTGAGCTGCTCAGACGTGCCTTTAGGGCTGGTGGGACGGGATGAGCCGCTGTTCCCTACGGTATTCCCCGCTCCAGAGCCATCCAATCCATGCGGCCATCCTGTTCTCCAGGCAGGCAGGGCTCAGGACTGGAGATGCCAGCTGTCCTTTCTCAGGCACCGCTGTGCTCCCCTCCTGCCGCAGGGAATTACACGGAGCAGCTCCGGCTGCCTCCCGACCACGTCCTGGGCTGCAATTGCCAAACTCCGGCACTCCAAAGCCATTAATCATCCTCTCCTCTTTTCCAATCAGGAAACTGTCTCAAGAACCCTGACGTTAAAAGTCAAAAAAATATGACTGCCAGTTGTTTTGTTTTGTTTTTTTTTTCCTCCGGGCCTTAACATTCATATTTTCCAGCAAATATAAAAAAGCATCCTCTTTTTCCTTGCTGGGGCCAGGAGCAGTGGAGGAGGAAAAAAGAGAGGAGAGGAGGGGTTAAATAAAAGCTGAGATTCTCATGATCCCCAGAGCAGAGGTTTAAGTAAAATATCACATATCATGAGACAGATGATAAAATCATGAGCTGGCAGCATGGCTGCAACCCAGCAGAGCTCTTTGGAAAGCGTGCGGGAAGCTCTGCAGCACCTGGAAGCACATTCCACCATGGATTGGGATGTTTGGCATGGGACGGTTTAAAGATTTAATGACTTCTACTTTGGCATGGGAGAATGATTTTATACCTCAATTGAATCTGGGAATGTTTTCCAAAGGACACTGTAAGATGCCTGTGTGTCCTACAGGTTACACCCTCATTTCCTTCCGGCCCTGTCCAATTTCATATTCCTCATTAGGAAGTGCCAAAATGCCTGAGCTTTCCAAAAAAGCAAAGCTTAAAAAAAAAATAAGGGAATATTTAAGCCATCTGTTTTTTTATTAACCTCCATCTTGGAATGTGGCAGTTCCTTCCCATTGAAATTTGCCAAGGGGAATCAACAGGAGGAAAAACCTCACGCCTGGATAAAATGCTGAGCTTTATGTAAAATAAAGATTGTGAGCTCGTGGTGATGCCACTCACACCTGGAGCGCAGCAAGCCTGTGGTGTCCCACTGGGGACATCCCTGCTCCTCATCCTTCCCTTCTGGAGCCAGTGGGAGCGAGCAGAGCCCACCAGGGCCAGGGTGGGATGGGTGGGATGGGTGAGTGTGCATTGCCAGGAATGGATGATGTTGGTTTGAGGCTCAGCAGCTCTCCTGGGGCCAAGCAGGCCAGAGGATGACGATGACTGGCTCAGTATAAATAGCCAAGGGGAAACGGTGGTTCCGGACAAAGGCGTAGAAAGGAGTTTGTGTGGTTTCTCCTGTTCGGCAGGTAGAAAAAACAACATCCTCCTCCTGAGTGCATCACCTTCCTCATTCAGAGCAATCAGTGTCAAAGGAAGTGATGTGGGATTCAGTTCTCTGGGCAGCCCTCTTGGAGCTGAGCTCCAGGATGCTGCCGGGAAATCCTTTTTGTCCCCAGAGCCCCAAGTTTGGGGTGTCCCCCTTGATGTCTGCCCTTTGGCCATGAACAGCTCACGGGAGATTGCTCAGCTGGGTAGATTAACAGCTGATAACACCAGGTTTGGGGGTTTGGTGCCTCTCTGGGCCAGTTAAGAGTTGCACTTGATTCTGCTGGTTCCCCTCCAGTTTGGACAGTTCTGGGATTAGTACTGCTCTGTGAAGCAGTGGTGGAAGTGCAGGGCAGGACCATGGCTTGACTGAACAGAGATGATGCCTCTGCCCCGAGCTGGGCACATATGGAATGCCAGGGATAGCCAAGGTGGCAACATGACGAAGATCATGGAATTGTTTAGGTTGGTAGAGACCTCTGAGATCACCAAGTCCAACCCAGCACTGCCAAGGCCACCACTGGCCCATGTCCCCAGCTGCCACATCCACAGGGATTTCAAATCCTGCCAGGGATGGGGACTCCAACAGTGCCCTGGGCAGCTGTGACAGGACTGAAAACCCTTTCTGTGAAGAAACTCTTCCTGATATCCAAATAAACCTCCCCTGGCCCAGCCTGGGGCAGTTCCTTCTCCTCCTGTCCCTGTTCCTGGGAGCAGATCCCAAATCCCCCCGGCTGTCCCCTCCTGCCAGGGACTTGTGCAGAGCCAGAAATTCCCCCTGAGCCTTTCCCAGCTCCCTCAGCCTCTCCTGGGGCTCCAGCACCTTCCCCAGCTCTGATTCCTTCTCACTCTCCAACCTCTCTATGGATTTTTTTGTGGTGTGGGGTCCCAAACTGTCCTTGTGATTCATGGTGGACATGGCACGAGATGAAACACATCGCTTGCTCCACAGGGAGGACCTGAGGGATGAGGTCAGGAGGTGAAGGGATGAAGAGATGAGGGAATGAGGGAATGAGGGAATGAGGAGATAAGGAATGAGGGGATGAGGGGATGAGGGAATGGGGAATGAGGGGATGAGAGGTGAGGGAGTGAGGGGGTGAGGGAATGAGCAATGAGGGGATGAGGGAACGAGGAATGAGGGGATGAGGGAATGAGCGAATGAGGGGATGAGGAGATAAGGGATGAGGGGATGAGGAGGTAAGGGATGAGGGGATGAGGGAATGGGGGAACGAGGAATGAGGGGATGAGGGCACGGACGCCATGAGGGGAGGGCAGGCAGCGCCCCCTGGCGTCCCGCGCAAACCGCGGCGGGGCCGTGAGGCAATGGCGGAACCTGAGGCGCCGCCGCTCCCCGGCCCCGCCGCTCCCCGGCCCCGGCTGCCCCTGCTCGGTCCCCGCTGCCCCTGCTCGGTCCCCGATCGCTCCTCTTGGCTACGAAAGTAGCTTAAAAAAATCCAGTCTTACTTGTTGGAGGTGCCGTGTAAATTGGTGAGTAGCGTGAAGTTGTTCCTCACGCTTCTTAGGCTGGCCAGCACCTGAGGGAGACAAAACCGCAGGTGTCACCTTCTCTGCTTTAATGCTTAAAAAACTTATTTTAGAGGCCAATATGCCACCAACTCACCTGGGCAAAAGGTGTGACGATCAGGTCGTCGCCATGCCTAAGGAAAAATGGAGAAAATGTATGAATTTCTCTACAAATTTACCTTCAAACAGAGCAAAATTCACCTCAGGGAATGAGCATTTTCCCGAGGGGCTTTTCCTCACGAATGAACCCATGCAGCATTTAGTTAACACCACATAAAAACTTGTTCCTAATGGAAACGTCATCATATATATCCAAAACAATCGGCTGGAGCGAGTGTTCGGACTGGGAACACCAGGCAATAAAAGCCAGGAAATTCAAAAGTTAAGGCTCACGCTTGTACCACGGTGGAAAAAAACCAACCGTAGCGGTGCGGGGAAAGGTCACCTTTGAATTTCCTGGCTTTTGTTGATCTCTGTCGCAGTCTTTAACCTTGTTCAGACGCCGGGTTTTGTCTGGCTGTTTTCATCATGGAAGATTTGAGCAGAAGTTGTGAGCAAAATACGCCACTGCCAGCAATAAGACGGATTTTTTTATTATTTATTTTATTTATTTTTTTTGTGTGTGGTATTAGTTATGGTATTTGTACGTGTATGGAACATTCTGTATGATTTACCTAACTGGCAGGGTATAAAATCATTGAAAGATTTAGGTTGGGAGGGAGCTTAAAGCCCATCCAGTCCCACTCCCTGCCATGGCAGGGACATCTTCCAGCACCCCAGGTGGATCCAAACCCATCCAACGTGACCCTGGGCACTGCCAGGGATCCAGGGGCAGCCACAGCTGCTCTGGACACCCTGTGCCACCCTCCCAGCCAGGAATTTCTTCCCAATACCCATCTAAATCTACCTACTTTCAGTTTAAATCCATTCCCTCTTGTCCTGTCCCTCTCCAGCTCTTTTGGAGCCTCTTTAGGCACTCTTAGGAGCAACGTTGTGCTTAATTCTATTATTAATCCCATAATTAATAACAGGATGCACTAAGCAAGGGCAGCAGAGCCAGCTCCAGGCTGCCACAGGATCCTCTGGAGAGTCATCCACCAGTGCTGGACCCTTCCAAAGAGGAATTCTCCCTGCTGTGCTGCCACAGAGATCATCCCCTCATCCTCACTCAGGTATCAGTGCTATTAAGTCTAAATTTAATTAAAATTGCCTCCACTCAATGCCCACAGTGGATGGACACTTCAGCTGCAGACAGCTACGAATTTGGTGGAAATGATGGGATTCCCCCACCCCAGCACACTGCTGGGAATTGTTACAACCCACCGTTTACACCAAACACTATTTGCAAAATCTGGAGTGTTTCCTTCAATAAATATTTACTCTGCTTTAACTCACAGCAGGGATATTTTCTCGCAGAGTTCTCATGGGTCTGGCTAATATTCAGATTTCCATTCCGTGACAAAACTTTCACAACAGTTCAGCTTTGTTTAACAAGCACTTTTTTTTTATAGTTTAATGGCCACTTTAAAACTTTAAAATGTGTCTTTCAAAAGAAAGGGCTGTGAATCCAGGACATTCTGTGGGTATCGATCCTCTCGAGCTCAGCCATCAGTCTTGGGAACAGCTGTTCTAGGGAACAGCCCCCAAACAGGACGGGAACCAGCACACTGCAAATAAAAGTACAGCACAACTTCTCTGCTATTCCAGGATATGGCTTTGAAAGCTCTTCTGCTAAATTCTGGGGAAAATGGGAATATTTGAAGGATGGGATGGGAGAGGATGGACCAGCACCTGTTTTGTGCATTCTAGCTATGAAATGTGCCAGTCCCAGCCGTAATCTCCTTTTAACAGAGCTCTGAGGATTAAAGCAGCACTGAAAGCTCTTAGAGAGTGTAAACTGAATTGATGCTTACTGTTCACTCGGGAGGGACGAGTTCCTGGACATGGTCTTTGGTGAGAGGTCATAGTCGCTGTCGGATCTGTAGAGGAAGGACTCCCGGCGCTGGCTGTGGCCTGGGAACGTCGTGTGCAGGACGAGTCCCGACGAGGAGCTGGCCTGCGGGTCCAGCGGGCTGCGCCCCGGCGATGGGCCATTCTCCACATCGAAGCTGGGGACAAACACACACTGCGTGTCACCTGCTGCCACGAGGGGGGCTTGCAGGGCATTGTCACCCCAGTGAGGCTGTAACAGTGTCACCCCAGTGAGGCTGTGTTACCCCAGTGTGGCTGTCACAGTGTCACCAGTCTGCGGTGGTCACCGGAGCCGCTCGCTGGCGCGTTTCTCTCGTGTGCAAGGAGGACCCCGCAGGCTCCTGTCCTGCTCTGCTCATGCTTCCTTCAACATGAATTTCTCTAGCTCAGCACAGCTCTCAGCACAAGCACACAGCAGCAGGAGAGGGCAGGGACAGATGGGAGATGATGGAGAGTCCATCCCTGTGAGGATGAGGGTGCCCAGAGCAGCTGTGGCTGTCCCTGGATCCCTGGATGTGCCCAAGACCAGGCTGGAACACCCTGGGATAGTGGGAGGATGCCATGGCAGGGGATGGATGGAATGGGCTTTAAGGTCCCTCCCAACCCAAACCATTCCAGGATTCCATGATTCTAAACACCCCACTCCACCCTCAAGGCTTTTTGCACAAGCCCTGGGGTTCAATTTGCCAAACCCCGCTCCAAGTCTTAAGAGCACAACAGGGACTAAAGACACCACAATGTGACAATGCTCCAGGCCAGCTCTGTCCCCATCTGCTCTGGAGCCAAACTTCTGAAATCCTGTGAGATCTGTGAGTGCTTGGCAGTTGTGGGAGCTGGATGCCCAAATCGTGTTTTAGCCATTCAAGGTATCAGTTCAGTGAATTTTAAACAGCTGTGCTGCAAAATGAAAGGTTGCTTAAAAACTAAAAAAAAAAGAAAGCACTAAACTTTTTGTCACCTTTTCCATTTTACACCCACTTTCTTGTGGTTTCATAACTTGGCTGCTGCGAACTGTGGCTGAAGTCAGCCTGGCCACTCTAGTGAGCGACACCCCTCATAAACACTGAAAATGAGCAGGTTGGGCTCCTTTGCCTGGGCATTTGGGCCTGATAGAAACACCAGATGTGTGACCACGGCCCCAAGAGCCACGTGAGGCACGGCCACGCTCAGGAGGAATTCCCTTGCCTTTGGAAGTCAGGTTTTGTCTCCTTGCAGTAGGAGCCGAGCGCTTGCTCCAGCGCCTCATTCCGTGCTGGATGTTGTCCCAGCAGGACACCAGGCCATGCCTTTCTCCAGCCCTCCACTCCTTAATCCAGAAGATTAATGATCTTCTGGATTAATTAATTAATTCATTAATGCATTAATCCCTGTACCGTGGCAGGGAAGAGCCCAGCTCCCCCTCCCCTCTACAGAGAGATCTTTAACCGTGGCACAAGGAGCACATAAAGCATTAGTGCCTGAACTTGCCTGAATCCTGCAAGTTTTCCAGACTTCTGCATCATTACTGGGATGAGCTGGACACATCCAGGCTGCCTTGGTGAGAAGCCAATGCCCAGCTGGGAATACCGTGGCTGCTCCAGCTCCTGGTGCCCGCTTCCCGCGTTCCCTGTTCCAGCACCTGGAATGCTGCTGGATGGATCACGTGGTGAATCCAACTGAAAAGTGCTTTTATTCCTTTCCTCAAGCTCAACACGCAGCCACGCCAGCACTCCTCAGGCTCTTTTTCCTTGGCCTTGAGCCAGCATTCAGCCAGCCATGTGCTCAGCCAGAAGTTAACAGAAAATTCCCCCAAAAGTCACCGATTGCAGAGTTTGGAGTTACCTCTGCCAGGAGTGAACAGGCACTCCCAGAGGTACAGCCTGTGAGCAAGATCCTCAAAACCCAGCAACAATTCTGCAGTCACCGCTTTTTAATAGTTACAAGAACTGGGATATGGGGAAATATTCCCCTTGGATGATCCAACGTTAGGAAAATATGACCCGACACACACAGAGCGAGAGTTTAACCTTGTATGTGTCACCAGTTGCTCCTGGTTTGCACAACACCCACCACAACTGAGTCCTGACACCAAAAGTATCTCCCAAACAAACATTTGTAAGAACTGCAATGGGATTGTAAAGTTGCCCTCTCAGAGCTGCATTTCCCACTATTTATTTTCAATTGGAAGTTAACTGCTGAGCTCTGCTGGAAAAACTTCATCACCGTGTTCAGAACACTGCACACGCTGTGAGGGTCCTCCCCAAAGCTTGCACACCCCATAGGCTTTGTCCAAGTGGAAAGGAAAACTGCACTTCCCTACTTAAAAATAAGGATGGCAGAGTACAAAGCACAAAAAAAATGGAGGAAGGGAAGGA
>NC_031777.1:29878937-29891085 GCF_001522545.3 Parus major | reverse complement strand
AGGAAGGAAGGAAGGAAGGAAGGAAGGAAGGAAGGAGACAGCAGGTGGCAGGAGTTAGCTGTGAGAGGCACTGGCCCTGGACCTGTGTGAAGCTGTGCCTGAGCAGAGCCAGCGGCGAGCCAGGAGAAATGATTGTAAAACACAGCGAGGCTCCGTGAGTCACTGTGCGAACAAAGAGAGCTCAGAGCAGCAGCCCCCAGCGCTCCAGTGCTGCAGCGTTCCTGTCACAAGCGCAGGATCACAGAACCTCCTGGGCTGGAAGCGACTCACGGGGATCATCGATCCAACAATCACCAACAGAACACCCAACATTCCCACCCTGGGCATCCCTGGCAGCGCTGTCCAAACGCTCCTGGAGCTGCTCTGGAGCCTCAGGACCATTCCCTGGGATCTGGGCAGTGCCAGCAGCCTCTGGGGGAAGAATCTTCCCCAAAATCCAAACCAAACTTCCCCTGGCCCAGCTCCAGCCGTTCCCTGGGTGCTGTCCTTGTCACGGGGAGAATAAATTGGTGCCCCTCCAGTGTCCCTCGGGAGGAGCTACAGACCCTGCTGAGTGTCCCCTCAGTCAGTCTCCTCCAGGAGGAACAAGCCAGCTCCTCACGTTTCCACTCCAGACCCTTCAGCAGCTCCAGGTGACCCTGGATTAGCAGTGCCCACCAGCAGTCTTGGAACGTGGCAAAATTTGGCAGAAAGACTGAGGAACGGGAATGCGCCGTGATTCGGGTGTAATTCAGTCACTGGAGCAGCCACTGCCAGTCAAGCGGTTTCCATGAGAGCCACACGGCCCCACAGCTCGCTCTGGAGTATGAAACACAAACACATCTCAGCCCAGCAGACCAGGCAGGCTCAGGGATTTTTGTTTATGTTGGGAATTTACACTTTTCCCGAGGATGACAGCACTGACTCTCCGAGAGGGTTCACCATCTGCTTTGCCTCCCCAGAGCCATTCCTGAACACATCCCTCCCCATCTCCTAACTACAGGACCACCTTTATGATATCAAATGTTTCCAAAATATTTCCAGAGGTTTTGGGCAGACTTTGTTAAGCATAAAGATTTGTGAATCTCACCAAGACATCCCTCAGGATTCTTAAAACCATAAACGAGAAAAAATGCTGTTCCCTCCACTGCCTGGCCGCTCTCTAATGCTGTGCACCTGTTCCCCATTATCCCAACAGCTTGCTGCTTTTCCTAAATATTCTTCCATGTGGAAAGAGCTGTGCTTGAAACCATCAGCACTTAATGGCCCAGGATGGGACTGAGCACAGCCCTGGCATGGGCACAGGGCTCTCCAGGGTGACAGCTCCCAGCTCCACAGGCATTTCTCACCTTCTTCCCCTCCCGACCTTCTCCCAACATTGTTACTCTTAGGAACTTCTTAAAAGTTTAAATCCCTCCGCTGGTTTTGTCCCTCCTGTGGCTCCTGGCTTTTTTATCCAGGTGAGGCCCCACCTGCAGAGCTGCCCCAGCCCTGGGCTCCAACAGCAGCAGCATCTGCAGAGCTGCTGGAGAGATTCCAGAGGAGCCCCTGGAGCTGCTCCAGGGCTGGAGCCCCTCTGGAGCCAGGCTGGGAGAGCTGGGGGTGCTCACCTGGAGAGGAGAAGCTCCAGGGAGAGCTCAGAGCCCCTTGCAGGGCCTGAAGGGGCTCCAGGAGAGCTGGAGAGGGACTGGGGACAAGGGATGGAGGGACAGGACACAGGGAATGGCTCCCAGTGCCAAAGGGCAGGGCTGGATGGGATCTTGGGATTGCAGGGATTGTTCCCTGGCAGGGTGGGCAGGCCCTGGGATAGAATTCCCAGAGCAGCTGGGGCTGTCCCTGGATCCCTGGCAGTGCCCAAGGCCAGGCTGGATGGGTTTGGAGCAGCCTGGGACAGCGGGAGCTGTCCCTGCCATGGCACAGGGGGTGAAATGGGATGATTTAAGGTCCCATGGAAGCCCAGCTGGTCCGTGGCTCTCTGATCCTGCAGTCCCCAGAGCTCAGTGTCCCCACACAAAGGCAGCAGCCCCTGCAGCCCCTCCCAGCGCTGTCACAGCTGCCTGGCACAGGAACCCAGCAGCACCGACTGAAGTGTTTGTAACAGAAGCTGTCAGCTGCTGCTAAACACATCATTAAGCCTCTGCATGTATCCAAAAGCAAAAATATGTGTTTACTTGACTTTGTAATCTCTGAATAAAGAAGTTCAAGGCCAGGTCGGATGGGGCTTGGAGCAAACTGGGCTGGTGGGAGGTGTCCCTCCCTCAGCAGGGGGTGGCACTGGATGATCTTCAAGGTCTCTTTCAACCCAAACCATTCTATGACTTTAATTCACTCTCTGTTTCTGTTCTCCTGCTCAATGGTACAACAGAGGCAGGAGAACCAGAGCCCCAGCCCTGCTCACACCCCGAGCCCAAAAGAGACCCGAGAGCTGCTGCTGCTCCCTCTGCAACCCAAATCCACCTTCAGCAGAGCCCCGAGATTAAAATGAGTCTCCAGAGCCCTCCCAGCTCCCAGAACTCATCCAGCAGCACCCTGGGGAGGCTCCTGGCTTGCACAGCAAATGTCAGGGATTGTATCCAGCACCTGCTTGGAGCAGCCACCAGGAGATGGTTGGAAAAGTACAGCGGGAGGTGAAATGAGTTTGGATTCTCTCTGAGCATGAAGGGTTCCAAAAAATGTAATCCTTTTCATGTTTACTACAGATAAGCAGCTCGACATTATCCTGTCACAAGTGAACGTCATGAGGTTGGTTAAGTCCAACAGAGAAGGAATCCTGAGTGCTAAAATCCAGTTGTTATTTTTCCAAATGTAAATCCTGGGCTATTTTATCCTCTTCCAATGGTTCTCTGCCATTAATCTCTGGAAAATGCAAGGCACAGTCAAACAAAGCAGACACCCCACTTCTATTTTAACTTCCAGAGCTTGGAAGGACAGATGGATGTGTGATCATTCCCAACATGGGCAGCCATGCCAATTCCTAAGGGCTCTTTCCTCCTGAAAAATCTCCCAGCTAACAACTGATGGAGCAGTTGCTTCCCTTCCTACAACAAGCTCTGACTGGCACAGGCTGCCCAGAGCAGCGGGGGCTGCCCCTCGATCCCTGGAGGTGTCCCAGGCCAGGCTTGGTGTCCCTGCCCATGCCCAGGATGAGCTGGAAGGTGCCTCCCAATGCAGGATATCCCAGGATATCCCAGGATATCCCAGGATATCTCAGGATTTGGTGATGCCACTCCCTGTGCGGCACTGACAGCTCTGCTCACCCTCCAGCCACCCGCAGCTCACCACGACCAAATCTCCAGCACGAGCTGTGCTTTTGCTGCATGGCAGAACCCAGCTGAGTCTCCCCAGGGGGAAAACTGCCACTTTTCCCTGCTGGGAAGTGCTCGTGGCCCTGGGACAGGTGGCACAGGGACAGCACGGGGCTCCAGACATGGGATGTTGGCAGCACCTGCTCTGTGGCACTCTGCTGTCCCATGGCATGGATGTTTCCAATCGAGCCACAGGGCAGTGTTCATCCCAGCCTGGCCTGCTCTGTTCAGTGTCACTTCAGCTTTTCCAGCTCTCCCAGCTCCAGCCAAGCCCTGGAGCACTTCTCAGGCTGTCTCTCCCAGTCCACAGCACATGGAGGTTGCCTGGAGGAGGCTGCCTGCTGTGGCCAGGCTCATGTGACAGGGACACTGGTGACTTCTGGTGTGGCTCCAGCCCCTTCCAGCCCTTCTGCCTCTGGATGAGCTCTGATCCCTGCCCAGAACCAGCGTGGGGGGATAATTCCATCCAGCAAGTGGGAACACGGGGTCCAGCTCTGCCTTTTCCCCACTGGGATATTACCGGCAACAGAAGGGGATTTCCAGTCCTATATTCCATCTTTTATTGATGCATCTTCAAGCATCTCCTACCCCTCCTAAGTGCAATCTGCACTTAACTCCCTTCCAGAGCACACTGATGGCAAAGCCAATCCTTCAGGCTCCCATCCACAAACGACCTGTGCTTCCAGCACACAGGAAAGCGTTCCCGGATCCGCACGGAGCCGGAGCACCAGGAGGCTGCTGGCTGGAGCCAGGCTTTATTCATCCAGCCCTTAAACACAGGATCCTGGCAGGACTCCAGAGGCACTTTTGCCTTTTAAAGCAAGAGGGAAGCTCTGAGCCGCTTCATTCCGTCCAGCCCCACTTCACAGAGCTCCTCTCATCTGCTGTCCACCGCACTGGAGACAGGAACAAAGTGACAACCGTGGTGACAACTTACAGACACCACACAGCTTCCATCTCACCTGAGCCCAACAGGCAGCTTTGAGGTGGAAGATTTACACATTTCCTGCACTAATGTTTTCAATCAGCCCTTCCACGGTATCCAAAAGTCCAGCAATGGGTGTGTGGAAAGCTGCTGTGCTCAGAAATGCATCTGGCCTTTCCACTTGATTCATGGAATAATTATTTGACCTGGTTTTTGGATTTATCTCCATAATTGGGATCCATGGAGCCTGTCAGTAAAAAGACAGTGAAATGTCCTAAGATGGTATTCAGATCATTAATCCTTTGGAGACTCAGCCTTTAACAATAATTAATCCAGTTGGGTACATTTCAGCAAAATTTTCCTTGCTTCACATCTCTCAAATGCCTGCATTCTCCATCCTTCCTATCCACGGGAAAGGACATGGTGACAGCAAATGTCAGAGCCCAGGGGTGTGATTCCAAGGGCAATCTCTTTTAGAGCTCTCATTGATCATTTCAGTGCAAAAGTTGCCTCATCTGAATCACCAGCACCTGCCACCTGCTGCTGTTCCAGGGGAAAATAGGAAAGATGGAAAATCCTGGCCCTTCGGCACAAAGTGTTTGTTCTGTCTGAGGGGTTTGGCACGTGGATCACAGGGATGGCTGGGAATGGCACCTGCTGTTCCCCCCAGAGGGGCGTCACAAGTGCCAGAGGCAAAGGCCACCAAAGGGAACGGGATCTTTGTGCTGAGGGACAACGCTGGTGTAAAAGCAAGAGGGGATAAAATGGACAGGAATAACCTGAGGATGGAAATCAGAGAGAAATCTGTGCCTCGAGAGCAGCCAGAGCACTGAACAGCTTTCCTGTGGGAGTGATGGGGGTAAACAACAACCCCATGTTATTCCTGGTGGGATTAATAGTGCAACTCATGGAACTCTGCTCCAGGGAGATCCTAACGAGGCTTCAGGAGAGCTGGAGAGGGACTGGGGATGAGAAATGACGGGACAAGGGGAATGGCTTCCCCGTGACAAAGGTTAGATGGGATATTGGGATTGCAGGAATTGTTCCCTGGCAAGGTGGGCAGGCCCTGGGATGGAATTCTCAGAGCAGCTGGGGCTGTCCCTGGATCCCTGGCAGTGCCCAAGGCCAGGCTGGATGGGTTTGGAACAGCCTGGGACAGTGGGAGGTGTCCCTGCCATGGTATGAGATGAGCTTTAAGATCCCTTCCAATGCAAACCATTCCATGATTCCACAATTCTGTGAAATGCCCAGCCAGGGAATACAGAGCCTGCCAGCCCAGACAGTATTTCCATAAATTTGCATTTTTCCCAAGGCAGTGAAGCGGAAGGGACCCCTCGGCAGAGGCGGCGGGGACAGCTCTGCTTCCCCTCCTCCTGGGCAGCCACAAAACAAAACAGGGGAAAAGAGGCTCAGAAAAATCTGAACCCCAGATTTTCATTTTCTGCTCTTCCATCACATGAGATTTAATCAGCCAGGACAGCAAACTGCATTCAGCAGAAGGAAAAGCAACGTGGAGAGAAGTCAGAGGTGGTGAGTAGCAAGAACAAAACCTTTTAAAGGAATGATTGTGAGGCCAAAAAATCCGGGCAGGGCAAAAATCCTGCAGCACATTTCGTGTGGTTTGTGCCAAATGGCAGGGTCAGGCAGCAAATCAAACCCTCTTGGGATGATTTCACTGATGTGAAAACAGATAAAGCGCTGCTGGCACCCAAAATATCATTTAATAACACTGTTAATGTTCCCCAGACCTGCAAATCTTCTCCAGACCTGCTCCAGGGCTCATTTTGATCTTCCTTAATTAATGATCCCTTAGAAGCTCTGTTTCATGTTGAAAATCACTTGCTGGAATCACTGTTTTGGAGTCACTTCCTCCAAACCATAAAGCTTTTCAAAAGAAATAAGAGATGTGGGGGCACTGAGCAAAATCAGCCCAAAACTAAAATCTGCCACAGCTCATCAAGTCCAGGAGCATCAAACAATACAACAAAGCAGCCACAGACACTTGGAAATTTGGAATAAATAGGAGCAGAGCACTTGTTACGATTAATTACTGCTTAATTACACAGAAGGTGAAGTTTGCAGTGTGAGTAAGCACAAATGTGTGGGCCTGGCACAAAATCATTGTATCTGATTGCAGTTAAAGCTTCATTCCTCAGCTAGTAAGAATTGAGCCATCCTGGGTGTTTTAGGGTATTGATAAAGGGTATTGATAAAGGGTATTGATAAAGGGTTTGGCCTGAGCTAATGAAGAATGAATGGGCAGAGGTAATCGATGGCCAAAGTGGATCCATTTAAAAATGTTGATTTAATTTGTGGAAACATTTGGTGGGGTGAGACCTGTGGAGAGGAGGCACAGAGGGGTCACTCCAAAGGGGAGGAAGGGATGTTTGAGCTCACTGATGGAACACAGGAGAGAAAATACCTGGAATTAGTGAGAAGCTGAAAAAAAACCCTGAAATTAGTGAGGAGCTGTTGGAATGGATGGTGCCAGACCTTTCAGTGGTGCCACAGGACAAGGAGCAATGGCCAGAGACTGAAACACAAATTCCACCTGAACATGGGGAAGAAGTGAGGGTGGCAGAGCACTGGAACAGCTGCCCAGGGAGCTCATGGAGCTCCTCTCTGGAGACATTCCAAAGCCACCTGGATGTGTCCCTGTGTCACAGCTCTGGGTGTGACAGCCTCAGCAGGAACCCATCTCCTTTTGTCCTTGTGGGGCCGGCCCTGGCTTCTCAGGTCAGGAAATGTTTGTGGCGCTGTGTGGATGTTGCTGGGGCTGGCTGCTGGCCCTGACAGCCTCTGGCAGCCATCAGCAGCCAGAGCCAGGCTGAGAGGCAAACAACGGGATTCTCCTGATATCCCAGAGCCAGAATCCAACGTGACACCCTCTATTAATAGCCAGTGTCACCCAGCTGAGCTGGGACAGCAAATGTCACACAGATAGCCAGGGCCTGCTGGCCATCATGTGAGCAGCAAACAAGATAAGGAGAGGGCACAAAGCCCTCGTGCCAGAGCCTCCTGTGCTGAGCACTCGGCCCAGAGCAGTTGGGCATTGTGTTGTCTGAGGTGCTGCTGTGTTTGGGCAGGGGCTCGGGGACAGCAGCGAGAGGGGACAGTGTGTGCCAGCCAGAGGGGCTGGGCAGGGCTCACCCTGCTCAGGGGAAAGATCTATTGCTGCTCACAACACGGTCATGATGGCTTTTTGCTGTGCTCTTGCAAGGAATGTTCTCTGGGATTGAATCCAAAGCCATCCGTGCTTCCCTCACTCGCCACTCACAACCCCAAATTCTGTACCTGTGGCAAGGAAAGGCTCAATGAACCCCGATCCTTTTTCACCAGGGGGAAGCAGAAAGCCACCGAGAACACAACCACAGACACTCTGGTGGCTCTGGTGCCGCTGTGACACAGAGGTGCCACCTCACACACGTGCTGAGGGCAGCTCTTCTCTCCCTCCAGGAGCACAGCCTGAAACCTGGGCGCCTCCAACACATCCCGAGCTGGCCTAACTCCTAAAGCACAGCAGATCTGTGGAGTAGGAAACACAAACCAGCTCCTGATTGAGTGGAATGGATGAGTTAATAAACCCTGGGACTTCATCCCAGCAGAGCCTCCTGCAGCGCTCCTTCCCCACAGCAGCTCCACAATCATCTGAATGGATCCCTGCTACTTGAACCTCTTGCCGGCTCAATGGAGCCATTGAAGCCCAGAATAGCTGGACTGCCTGTGCTGCATCCTCACAAGAGGATGAGATGCTTGCTGCAGTCTAAGAAAGAAAAATCACTTAGCACAAATCAGCTCTTTTCAAAGCACTGATTAAAT
This sequence comes from Parus major, assembly GCF_001522545.3. Lineage (NCBI taxonomy): Eukaryota > Metazoa > Chordata > Aves > Passeriformes > Paridae > Parus > Parus major. Next base: position 29,883,057 of record NC_031777.1, on the reverse strand, counting down.
AGATATTCACAAGTCAGAGCACAATGGTTTGGATGGAGCCATTACACAGCTCCTCATTCATGCCCAGGAGAGCTTTTCCTTGGCTTCTCTAATACCAGGAGAGAAAATGAAGCCAAGGAAAAGATATTAAATTGCATAAAGATAGGTGATTGGTAAATGTACAAACTTGGAGAAGCAGAGGGAGATGGGATTTGGGCTGGCAGTCCTGGCTGCCACTGTCCCCAGCTGGGAGCCTGGAGCCCTGCAGCACCAGCCCGAGAAATTCCACCTCTTCTGGAGGGAGGAGGGAACTCCAGAGTTTATTGAAAGCTCACATGAGGGGCTGCTCAATACTCAGAAACTCCATCTCTTACTCTAAAAAATCCAAGGAGCTGCTCCAGGGCTGGAGCCCCTCTGGAGCCAGGCTGGGAGAGCTGGGGGTGCTCACCTGGAGAGGAGAAGCTCCAGGGAGAGCTCAGAGCCCCTTGCAGGGCCTGAAGGGGCTCCAGGAGAGCTGGAGAGGGACTGGGGACAAGGGATGGAGGGACAGGACACAGGGAATGGCTGTGAGTTGAAAAAGGGGGGATTTAGGTGGATATTGGGAAGGAATTCCTGGCTGAAAGGGTGGGCAGGCCCTGGGATGGAATTCCCAGAGCAGCTGGGGCTGTCCCTGGATCCCTGGCAGTGCCCAAGGCCAGGCTGGATGGGTTTGGAGCAGCCTGGGACAGTGGGAGCTGTCCCTGCCATGGCACAGGGGGGACAGGATGATTCCATGACCCATGGAATGTCCCCCCTGCCCGTGGATCCCTGCAGCCCCAGCCCCTCCCAGGCTGGATGAAGAGCTTTGACCTTTGTCAGCCTCACACGACTCATCCTCCACAGCTGCTGTGCTGCCAGGTCAGATCTCATGGAAAGTGACAATTTCTTATCTTAGAGCTTTGACAATTTTCTGTGTTTCTTCAGGAAAACATGTTGTTTATTTTGTTTTGTTTTTTTTTTCCTGCCAGAATCCACTTTTTAGCACTTTTAATCTGAAATAAACCCATCACATTCCATCTGCCATCAGCTGGGCTCTCTTTCCTGGAGTTAAACTGGTCTGGGAGAGCAGCAGTGAGGGCAGAGTTTAATGGAATAATTCTTACACCGCACAATTTGGATGCAGCAAAGCAAAAGGGGGTCAGCTTGTTCTTCCAGCCTCCACTCCAAACCATTTAATGTCTTCATGGATGAAAAATGTCGGCAGCCTTTTGTGATCTGAGGGAAACTGGGACATTCAATCCAGCCCCACTTCAAGCCTTCACTCACAGACCTCGGTTCCTTCAGCCAATATTTATTCTCTGCGTTTTCCAGAGAGTTCTTTGATGCACTTAAATGGAGAGATACAGAGATCCAGAGCTCCAGAGCCAGAGATCTCCAGAGAGATCCTTCAGTGTCACTGCCCCGGCCCATTGGTGTCTTCGTGGGTGTCCCCAAGTGCCATCAGCCAGGATCCAGCTGAAACCTGGTGCCTCCAACACATCCCCGGCCCTGCCGGGGGCTCGGCAGGCACCGGAGGCTTCATCCAGCACCAGGATCCAGTGGGATCCAGCAGAACCTCAGAATCGCGTCTGCTCCTCGCTCGGGGCCACCAGGAAAGGTTTGTTTAGGCGAAGAAGATGATTTTGGTCCCCAAATCAGTGTCAGCTCAGTGAGTCACACCCAGAGTCTGTCCGTGCGCTTTTCCAGCCGCGCTTTGCAAGGCTCGGCTCAGCTGCCAAAGCCTGGACTTGTCCCTGGCGCCAGGCTCGCCGTGAATGCATCCCCGATCCTTGTGATGTCACCCAACGCCCCCGGAGCTTTCGCAGGAGCCGGGAGGCGCTGACGTTCTTGGGAATTCTCCTTTTAGCTGACACAGGGATGAGGTGTAAGAAATTCCTGCCTGCGCTTCCTCCGGCTGCCTTCAGGATCTTTCCCCGGGGGCTTTTCCTGTAAAGTTTGTTCAGGGCTCAGGCTGCTCTTGTCCCCCCGATCCCAGCCAGGCCAGGGAATGTTCCAGAGGTTTCTGGAGCTGGGACACGGCTGGGCAGGGGACACAGAGCCGCTGGTGCCATGGCTGGGAGAAGGCACTTGCAGAGGGAACAGTTCCCAAAAACACAAGAGCAGGGATCAGGGACTCAGAGCATCAGGAATGGGGTGACTCGTTCCTTATTCACCTGGGATATCGGGAAAATCTCTTCATGGAAAGGGTTCCCAGCCCTGGCACAGCTGCCCAGGGCAGGGGTGGAGTCCCCATCCTTGGAGGGATTTAAAATCCCTGTGGATGTGGCAAGGTTGAACTCAATGGTCCGAAAGGGCTTTTCCAACCTCAACCATTCCATGATCCTACATGATCTTGGGGGAAAAAAATAGTTTAATTTGAAACAGCCAAGAGGAACTCGAATGATGCGCCTGAGACAGACCCACTCCATCACTGCCTTCAGATTTTGAATTAATCTCTCCTTCCAAACTCATTGCTAAACCATCTTTAAACAGCTCTTCCTAAGGGAGTGATAAAAATTGACCAGCAAAGTCAAAACCGAGCATAGAATAAAGATTAAAGCCAAATTATCCACGATCAGTGTAAAAATAATAGAGTTCCCTACGATAACTGGACACTGAAATGTGATTTAGAGCTTTCTGAGAGCTCTGCCAGCTCACCCTCTGTGGCACTTTTGGAATACTCAGGCTGTGATGAGTTTATAGCACAGGTCTGAGATTAGAAATGGAAGGACTCGGCATTTTTCTCTTTTATTGGGGATTAAAAGGAAGAAAACTTTATCCAACCCCTCAGCAAAGCACGAGGGGAGCCTGGCAGGATCCCCAGTTCCCTGCTTTGAGCTCTCCTGGATGCCACGGAGCAGGATCCTGCTTCCACTGAGCAGCAGGGCGGAGGATCCGCTTCCCAGGGGCTGGGAAGGGACACTCCGGGCTGGGAATGCTCCCGAGCTCCAGGGGCTCTGGGTGGCACCAGGAGCCTCAGAGAGGGTTTCACACCCACTTTCCTCTCCTCTAGGAAAAAGCTTTTGCCGATAATCTTCCTCTCCCTCCGGGGACGCTTTTCCTGGGATGGGCAGTGCCGGCTGTTTGTGGGAACAGGGACAGCACTTCCTCCCTCCCTAAAAACTCCTGGATCTCCTCATCCCTCTCTGGGAAGAGCCAGCGCTTGGGAGGCGTAAGGACAACTCCGGCAGCTACAGAGCCAGCCCTTCTCCCACCCAACCAGCCGGGAACTCCCGCGTGGAATTTCCCTCCTGCCAGCTTCCAAGACGGGATGATTTCATCCCAAAGATTTGTTTATAAACTTCCAAACCAGTGAAGGACGAGCGGAACAGTTTCACCAAACAAAAAAAAAGGTGAAGTTTGTGCAAACCCATCCCTGCTAAAGCCAAACAAAACAAACACAAATGAGGCAAGATGGAATCTCTCCTTTCTCCTCACATCGAGTCATTCCCAGGATTTCATTTGAAAATCCAGGAGTGTGCTGCGAAGATTTTTGTAATTACAAACCAATAAGAGAAATCATCCAGGAGGAATAATTACATAATTCCTAGCTGAACTGGCTGCTCAGAAGAATTCACAGCCTGGAAGAGCTGTAATAAATAGCTCCTCATCTCCTGGCTGCTGCTGCAGCTGATGAGTCACGGCTGTTCCCGGGATCCGATCCCAGAATAGTCCTGCTCCTGTGTGTGCTGCATGGAAAATCAGCCAGCAGGGGCTCGCTATTAAATGGAACAGCTCAGGGGTCAGCTCTGCTGTGGCCGTGCCATGAAAACAAAACTGGGTGATATTTCACTTCGATTCGGGGAATGGGAATATTTCCCTGGAATTCAGGGAATGGGGCATGCCCAGCCTGGAGGGTTTTGCTGCCATCCCACAGGATTGGCACGGCTGAAAGTGACCCCAGGGGGTTTCAGGGAATGATTCCCAATCCCACACTTCTGGTCCTGGCAGCAGAGGAGAGTCCTCCTGCAGTAAAACCATCGAGAGAGAGAAAAATAGTGATGGAATCAGGAAAACATGAGGGAACAGGTCCAGGGATGGGATCCAGGGAATCCAAAAGGAAGAGACTGTCGAGGCTGGGAGAGCTGGGAATGCCCAGCCTGGAGAGGAGAAGCTCCAGGGA
>NC_031777.1:29876165-29877917 GCF_001522545.3 Parus major | reverse complement strand
CCCTTCAGGCCCTGCAAGGGGCTCTGAGCTCTCCCTGGAGCTTCTCCTCTCCAGGTGAGCACCCCCAGCTCTCCCAGCCTGGCTCCAGAGGGTTCCTCTGGAATCTCTCCAGCAGCTCCAGGCACTGCTCTTGCTGTTGGAGCCCAGGGCTGGGGCAGCTCTGCAGGTGGGGTTCTCACCTGAGGGGCTCCTGCAGGTGTCCCCAGCCCTCTCCAGGCTGCCTCGTGCCGGATCGGCCTCGTTTGCTGCCTCCAGCCTGGAGCTCCTGCGAGCTGCTCTGCCTTCCCAGGAAAGACGTCAGTGCTGCCCTAGATACCGAGGCTGCCACTCCAAAGGGTCCTTCCCAGACTTCCACTTTATTCCTCACGTTATTCCCGGCATGTTTGCGTTCATCCTCGTTTCACCTTTCCCGCTACCCACGTCCAGCCCTTCCCAGCTCCCTCCTTCCCCAGCACGCGGCAAACCGAGTGTTTATTTATCATTCCTTCAACTTTCCACACCAGGATCCCCCTCATCCCCCTGCAGACCTGAATCCCTCCCGGCTGGGTGATCCCAGGCTCCTGGAGCTGCCTGTCCCTGTGGGATCCCATGGATGCTCCTGCATCGCCCACTCTCATCCTCAGCTCCCAGCCCGAGCTCCCCTCTTGGGATCCTCAATTTCAGCACTCCCAGTTGTATTTTGTGCTCTCCTAAAAGCCAGAAATATCCCGTCTGCCAAAGGCAGCCCCATTCCCTGACTCCCAGGAACGATCCCACCCATCCCAGCTGCTGTGCTTGGCTCCTGCTGGGGCTTCCCAAACCCCCAAAATCCAAACGCTCCCGAGCCAGGGAGGCACCACGGAATCCGCTGCTTCCAACGGGGCAAATCTGCTTTTCTGGCAGCTATCCATGGAAAAGTTCAATCCTGTGGGAGCAAGAATCCCCAGCACTACCTGGACATCTTTTCCAACCATATTTGCTTTTCCCAGTCCTCTGTTTTTCCTGTATTCCAAAAGAATCATCAAATAATGCAATAATTCCAGGAGTTTTTATCACCAACCCATCAAGTTTCATCCACGGCTCCTAAAAATATTTTATAAAGGAATCCAACCCTTTGGATTCATTCACTCCCATTTCATCAGCAAACCTACACCTATGGCCTCCATGTGAGAAAACAGGGATAAACATCAGCTTGGAATATCCTGGAGCTTCCAGGGAACACTGAGCACCATTCCCACAATGAGTGGGAACAGCCTGGGACATTTCCCAGAATCCCCCAATCCCTGTGATCCAGCAGATCCCTGGGAAGCAAAGGGACGTGGAAGGGAAGTGCCCTAATCCCAAATTCCACATGTGCCATTTGTATTACCATCCCAGTTTTCCTGCTGATATCCAATCCAGGAAAACCTAAATGGCCAGAAAAAGGAAATGTGGGAATCTTCTGTCAGAAAAGTGGGAATTTTTATGAAGTTTCAGAGTTGTGGTAACCAGCACAGAATTAGGTTTTGTTTTGCTGTTGCTCCTTACTGGAATTGTTCAAGTTTATTTGGAATTAACACGGAATAATAAAAGCCCAAGGGAGGCACAGCAAAAATTCCTTAAAACTTCCCACTGCAATCCCAGGGAGGATTCCAGAGCAGGGCCAAGCTCCCCTGCTCAGGATGGAATATGCCTGGAAAATTCCTGGAGAAACCAAGTTGATTTTGGGAAAAAACCCTGGATCTGGTTTTGGGAAGAAACCCTGGATCTGGTTTGGGAATAAACCCTGGAGCT
>NC_031777.1:29862307-29875916 GCF_001522545.3 Parus major | reverse complement strand
TGCCACAGCCCCAGCTGCTCCTCCCGAGCCTCCAGACTTTGTTTCCTTTTGTTTCCCCTCCTGTAAAGGTCCCATTTTCCACCTGGCAGGAGAGCCCAGGGTTAGCCAGGAGCAGCCTCTCTCTTCCCGAGAAAACTCCCACAGCTGACCCACCGATGGTCTTTTGGAAGGGAATCCAAGCATGGATTGGAGCCTCTTCAGCATTCCCAAGGGACACTGAGGAGCCCCTGGGAAAACCAGGAGCACCCTGGGCTGTGGGAGATCTCCCTGCCCACAGGATGAGCTTTAAATTCATTCCCAAGCCAGACCATTCCAGGATTCTGGGACGCCTTCTGAGGGGAAGGCGGTGGCTTCATCCTGGCCAGGGGCATCCAGTGGGTTTTCAGAGCTCTCTTGATCCCTTCCCTAGCTCTGGATCCCAGGTTTTTCCCTCATCACCAGGGAATGAAGGTGGGAGTTCAATTTTCCATGGTCCTACAGAGAGTGAAGATCTTTCCATTTCTCCCTCCACGATTTTCCCTTTCCCCGCCGTGTCCCGAGACCTCATCCCAGCCATGTTTCCCCGCTAATTCCCATTTTCCCAGCATTTCCCACTCCCCTGCTCCGTGGGGGCTGAGGAGAGGCTGTCCCAAGCTCAGATTTACCCAGAAATGTTGGATGAACTGGGACAATCCCTGAAAAACCACAGGATCTGTGGGATGAGGCCTCCCGGCAGGAATCCATCAGCTCGGTGTCATGGGCTGGTTCCCGACTGAGCGCCTTTGCAGCATTCCCAGATTGAGACAATTAACACGTTTTTCCCAGGCTTTTCCTTCCAACAAAAAGCTAAAAAAAGCGAAACTGCTCTGAAAGGCTCGCAGGCATTTTCTGCCCTAGAATTCTGAGTTACATAAAAAAAAAATGAGCCTTATTTCTAAGAGTTTACATCAAAAAAAGCAACAAAAGCACTCAAGTCATTGGGGCTGGGGGAGAAACAAACCCTATAAAACGATGAACAGACCCTATAAAACGATTATTAAACCCCTTTTTAAGCCAAGCAATAATTTCATCACTTGGAAATTTTTGCTGTTTTTTCCTCGGGAAAAAGAAATAAAGAAAGAAAATAAAATCTGGTACTTAACGAGCGGTGTTGGCACTTTAAGGCATCCCTAATAGCACTGGTGTTAATTGTGCTGGACAGATCTGATTCCCTGGGTGTCGGGAGGATTTTTGGGAGCAGCCCAGGGCAGGTTTGGGATGTGTGGATGCTCCCATTCCGCTGCTCCATTGACGTCAGTGGGAGATTTCAAAGCAGCCCCGCACGTCTGAACTCAGCGAGGAAAGGCTGAAAAACCCGGCAGCGAAACCGGGGAGTTTTTCCTCTCTCCTCAACCTTTTGCTGCTTTGTTTGCCTTTCCTCACACCCTTCATCGAGTTTGTCAATTAAAATCAGAGCTGAGGGTCAGCCCTGCCCGTTTAAAATCCTGAGAGGATTTTAAAGGCTCTTTTCAGCCCACCCCAGGCTGGGATTCTGTGAAGCAACACAATGGAAAGGCGGCGCAGGACGCTTTGTGGGAAGGTGAAGGAATGGCTCTTTTCACTGGAGTTCCTGTGGTTTAGGGAATGATTTTCCAATCCTCATTTAAAAAAAACTAGCATTTCACAGTGCATGGAATGAAGGTGTTCTGTGATATCAGCTGGGCTCCTCCCTCTGGGTCACTGCCAGCTCAGGATATTCTGTCATTCCAGGATTCTGTCATTCCAGGATTCTATTGTTCCATCATTCCACAATTCTAAGCTCCAGAATCTTTCTTTTTGTAGTGGCTGCCCTCAAAATGAGCAGCAAAGACGTTCCCTGTCGGTGCCACAGCTCTGCCCTGGTGGTGTCTGGGCACTGGATCCCTCTGCCAGAACCCAGCAATCCCAGGGCATTGTTCCCTGGGATGATGGTGATAGGTCTGGGATTGCAGTTTGGAGGGAAATCCACACCTGGATTCCTTGCAGAAGCCCTGAGGAGGCTCCTGTGGAAGCCAGGATGGGGAAAAGACCCAGAAAATCCTTTGTTTAGTTCTTAGGATTAAACTTGGGCTGAGCTTTGGGGCTGGGGAGCAGAGGAAATTCCCAACATCCACCTGCCCTGCTCCCTGTTGGGACCAAGGGGGCACCTGGATTTATCCTGTGTGGAAGAACCTGAGCACAGCAAGTGGCCGGGAATGTGGCCCAGCCCCTGGAAATCTCTTCTGTTATTCCCACCTTCCAAGTGGGGAGCTGCTCCTGGGGTGGCAGAGCTGGAAACCACAGAGGCCGTGCTTAAACAGAACAATTCCCTGAACCTCTGGGATTCTTTGTGCGTGTCAAACTCCAGGTCAGCAGGAAGCCCAAATTTTCCTTATTAAATTTGGTTTCTTTCTGCTGGAAGGAAGAAAAGAAAGCCCTTTTCCATGGTGGTGCCTGAGACTGCCTAATCTGCCAGGGAATTGGAGCTAAGAGAAATCCATATCCCAGTTATTAGCCCCTGGAGAAGAGGGTTAGGGAAGAAATCCTGATCAAGCTTTCAGAACAGGAATCTGCATTCCTAAGCCTGCTAAGATGTGAGAGTGGGAAAAGCCCCAGAAATGCTGAGAGCTGAGTCTGCATTCACAGGATCCTGGGATGCTTCAGGCTGGAAACGGCCTCAAGGATCATCCCATTCCAACCCTGCCATGGCAGGGACACCTCCCACTGTCCCAGGCTGCTCCAAACCCATCCAGCCTGGCCTTGGGCACTGCCAGGGATCCAGGGACAGCCCCAGCTGCTCTGGGAATTCTATCCCAGGGCCTGCCCACCCTGCCAGGGAACAATCCCTGCAATCCCAAGATCCCATCCAGCCCTGCCCTCTGGCACTGGGAGCCATTCCCTGTGTCCTGTCCCTCCATCCCTTGTCCCCAGTCCCTCTCCAGCTCTCCTGGAGCCCCTTCAGGCCCTGCAAGGGGCTCTGAGCTCTCCCTGGAGCTTCTCCTCTCCAGGTGAGCACCCCCAGCTCTCCCAGCCTGGCTCCAGAGGGGCTCCAGCCCTGGAGCAGCTCCGGGGGCTCCTCTGGAGTTGTTCCAGCAGCTCCAAGTCCTCCTGGAGCCACCTGAACCAGGGAAAGCTGTCCTGGGCCTTCCTGCTCATCCCTGGCTGTCCCCTCTCCCACAGGATGCTCACTGGAGACACCAAAGCCAGGCTGGGGAGCAGCTCCTCCCTCCAGGCTCATCCCGAGGGCTCTCTGCAGCCAGGGAGGACTCGGGCTGTGCCTCCAGACAAGGCAAGGAGCAGGAGGAGGAGGAACAGCCTGGAAAACCAGCTCTGTGTGCATGACAGGCAGAGATGTCCGTGAACTCGGCTGAAAAGTTTCCCATCCCAGCGAAGCGACCCAGATTCTTTCCCTGGAAGTGAAGATAATGAATGGAAATATGGAAATGTAAATACGTCAGGAGCAGCCTCTAACTCTTATCTTCTGCCTTTCAAAAGCAGCGGGAAAACACAGCCAGGAACGACTTGAAAAGACTCAGCCTGAAGAGAAGGGAAAGGTCACTAAATACCAGCCCTGTTCCTCCAGCAGAATCCCTCCATTTCCAGCTTCCCACCCTGCCAAACGCTGCCAATTAAATCCCATCGTTTTCCTCCCCATCCCCTCTCAGGCAGGCATTGTCTCTGCTGCAGACACAGCGAGTTCTTTGTGCTTCCTCCAGGCACTTGTGAGCTCAGGAGAAATATTTGGCCTCTCCTTTTCGAAATTGTGCCTACAGATTTCAGAGTTCTGTCTCTCAAATCTACCTCTTGCATATAAATCATCGCTTTGTTGGAAATCCTGCCTATTTATAGGAGGCTGCGGAATTAATCCGTGAGGAAAACCAAAATGGTTTTAAGATCCAGCTGAAATCCATGGAAATAAGGTGACTGGAAGGTTTAACCCACAGATCTGGAGAGTGTTAATTCCCAGAGCAAACCTTGAGTATTTTGAAAGTCAATATGAAAACCAAAGTGAAATTTGTCCATGAAGCGAGGGCGGGATCGCGCTCTGCTCCCAGGGAACAGCGACAGGACAACAGGACACAGCTCCAAGTTGTCCCAGAGGAGGTTTAGATTGGATATTTGGGAAAACTTCTTCCTTTCCAGCCCTGGCACAGCAGCCCAGAGCCAGGGTGGAGTCGCCGTCCCTGGAGGGATTTCAGAGCCCTGTGGATGTGGCACTTGGGGACGTGGGGCCGGGGTGGCCTTGGCACTGCTGGGGGACTCGATGGTCTTTTCCAACCTCAGTAATTCCATGGTTATGGTACCACATTATGGAAAACCCCTCCAGCCTCACATCCAAGGGCAACACCTCGGCCTGAGCGTGGGGAGCTGAGGGAGCCAAGGTCAGGGTGACTCCTGGTGCTGTGGTTAGCACTGCCCTGATAAATCTGTTTATGCTCAGCAGGACCTGTCACTCCAGCTGCTATCTGGGAGCTGTGGAGCACCTCTCCAACATTCCTGAGCTGTCAGAAATCCTGGGATTTGGCCCCACCACTTCACATCAGGACAGAGTTTCTGCTCCCCCCCAGCCAAAGTTCAGCTCCAGAGCAGGGGCCAGGACTGAGTTTGGAGCCAGCTCCGTGAACAACCACGAATTCCCACATTTCTGAATTCCCACATTTCCGAATTCCCACATTTCTCCAGCAGGAGCTGCTGTCCCGGTGCAATCCCAGCCTCCATTTCCCCAGAGCGTGTCCCAAAGCTCCATCCCCAGCTCACAGAGCAGAGCCTTCCCCTCTGTACCCCAAACCCGGCGTCCCACGCTGTCCCCGCGGGGATGGGAGCCACCGGCTCCTCTCCTGGACTTGGGAAGAACATGGAAGCTAAAGGCCATCCATGGAATCCTAGAATGGTTTGGAAGGGAGCCTGAAAGGCCTTCTAATCCAACCCCTGCCACGGGCAGGACACCTCCCCCTAGGCCAGGGGGAAAATCCAGCCAAAACTTTCCTTTTGGATGATGGGACAGAGGAGGGAGAAGCTCCAAAGGAGCCCCAAACCTTTATTCCAGAGGAAAGAAATCCCTGGAGACATTTCAAGCAGGAATTGATGGTCTCACCCCCTGTGTGGGCTCTGAACAGCAAGCAGCAGCTTACACAGGTCTGGTTTAGTGAGGCTCAGCCTGACTCAGGCTAGGCCAGCACTGGGTGAGGAATTGGCTTTGCTTTCACCTGGGCACAGGGGAAGTGAATTTTTTGGGGATAATTTTATCCCTCCCTTCATAAATCCACACCTTTGCCAAGGCTCCCTTTGAGCTGCACCCTGAAACTTCCCTGCCTGATCCAACGGCTCCGATCCGTCCCAGGCCCCATCCCTGACCATCTCCCCTGCTGGGATTTCGGGGCTGCTCAGAGTTTGTGTCAGTTCCTAGAGCTAAAACGACTTCTGTTCTCTTGCAGCCACAGAAATAGTGTTCTTTCTCCACAGGAAATGCTTTTTTCCACAACTTCCTGGGCTCTTTGGGAGTTGATTTTGTCCATAATTAATGCACAAGGTCTCTCCTCTTCCTTTCATTTGTAAATCTGGCAAATCAATTAAAATTCCCACTCAATATTCCTATTTTTCAGTTTGCTGGGGCTCCTCCTCAGGAGGAACTTTCCAAACCTAACCAACAACTGCTCCTATGGAACATCCAGGGGAAGCCATGGGAAGAATTGGGTTAGATTGGGTGTTAGGAAGAAATGTTGGGAAGGAATTCCTGGCCTGGAATGGATTCCACAGGGAAGCTGTGGCTGCCCCTGGATCCCTGGGAGTGTCCAAGGCCAGCTTGGAGCAGCCTGGGACAGTGGAAGGTGTCCCTGGATGGAATGGGATGAACTCCATCCCAACCCATTCCAGGATTCCATCATTTTAATACAGGCTCTGCGTTTTTCCTCTTCTCCAGGCATTTCCCTTCCCGTTCTCTTCTCCCTGGAACCGCACACAAGAGGAGTAGGACGTGCCCTGGAGAACACAAACCCATTCCAAGGCTCAGAGCCTGGGTATTTCTATTCCTGTAACCTGTGGGTTGATCCCAGGACCACAGTTAAACCATTAAAAAACATAATGAGATTACAGGGAATCCATTGGGTGGAAAACCAGAATATTTGTGTGTAGGTGAGATCACAGAATGCAGGATTTGAACAACCAGAACCTGAAATTATCTCTGTATCCCCACAGATTCCATGGATTATCCACACTGGAAGATCACACCACCCAAAAACTCCAGCCAGAAGAGCTGAACTCCACCAGAGAGTTTTTATCTATAAAATATGCTTTTGGTGCCTGATCCCAAACTGGGAAATGCCTCTGGAATGTCCCTCCCCTCTCCCTGTGCCCCTGCCCTGGCCGGAGCAGAGGCAGCAGCTGCTCCAGCTGCTCATTAAAATGCAACAGGGAGAAGGTGCCGAGGTGGCACCATGGAATCGCTCCAGCAAAGGACGTTTTAGGGACTCATTAATTTTTTAAAGGAAAATTGAGGTTCATAAACACCTGAGAAGGAAAATAAACCAGGACAACAGGAAATTTTCCATCCTTTCCCCACCCTGTCCCCACGGTCCCCGCTCGCGAGGGCGCCTCGGATCAAACTCTGAGCAGGGAAGATCAGGGGACAAAATATTCAGCAAACCAGGGACCCCCTTATCCATGTTCCCATCCAGCAGCTGCTTCTCAGCCAGGAAAAATCCTGATTTCCAAGCTTTTGTGCCCACCAGAAGTGCTGTGATCCGGACAAACCCATGGCATACTCACCAAATCCACGAATGGCGGCGATTGGGTAAAATATTAATATTTAACATCTTCCCAGCTGATCCTTCTCCCCTGTCATCCAAAAAGAGTCAGGACATGACTTATTCCAAACTTGGCTCTCTCTGGAGTTGGCTCAGTGGCACGGAGATGTTTCCAGGAGTTTTTTATTCTTTGGGATTACATGGTAACTTCCCTTGCAGGTGGATGCCACTTTCTAGAGGATCGAAAATGCCTTGGCAAGCAAAAATTGTGTGGGGGGTGGAACAGCCTCTATGGACTCCCAAATTTCTTCATTTCTAGCAGGAGAAAGAAAAAATCAATCTATTTCTGGCACCCCCTTGACCGCAGCTTCCTGCTCTCATTTGTATAATCCCTTCCAGTGATCCTGAGACGGGGGGGAAAAAAAAGCTTTTCCAAGCTGCAGCAACATCCCCTTTTTCCTGTTCCTCCTTTCCAGGTCACATCCCTCCTTCCTCCGGAGCCGAGGCAAAGTTTTGTGACGCTGCAGAAAGCCCGGCGGCGGGTCCCTCCCGCGGAGCATCCGCAGGGATGAGATTCCCGGGATGCAGGTGAGGGGATACAGGAGCAGGGAGCGGTGGGAAAAGGCCTGGATTGTCCCTCCAGAGCGGGGAGGGAAGGGAAGCTCCGGCAGCTCCCGGCCGGGGGTCAGTGTGAGCGGAGAGGGGAGTGCTCCGCTCTGTCACTCCCCGTGTCACCGCTGCCAGCCGGGAGCGGGGCTGCGCCTCCGCCCGGCCTCCCAGCCCTGTCCATCCCGATCCAGGTGCTGCTCCTGCGGGAAAATCCCGGCCGCGCCAGCCGCAGCCTCGCCCCGCGCGGCGCCGGAGGATTTGAGCCTCTGTCTCTCTCTGCATAAAATGGAATTTTACAAGATTTACGAGATCTAAATCCCGCCGCTCCACATCAAACCCAGCGCGGCTCCCTGGTGCATCCAGACGTCAGGGGTGGGTGGGAGATGGGGCCGCATCCGCCCGGGAGCGGCTCCCGAAATTCCGGCCCCCCCCGCGCCCCCGCCGGAGCCGGGAGGGGAGCCGGGGACAAAGGGAGGGCTGGGAGAGCCGGGATGGAGGGAGGGAGGAGGGATGGAGAGATGGAGGGGTGGAGGGGTGGATGTAGAGAGGGATGGAGGGAGGGAAGGATGGAGGGAAGGACGGAGGGATGCAGGGAGGGATGGATGGACGGACGGAGGGGAAGGAAAGCGCTTCCAGCGGCGCCAGGCGATGGATCGGGAATGCTGGCAGGGCTCTGCCCCACCCGCACCTTGCGGGGGTGACAAAGGGGACCCGGTGGCGCTTCCTCCCCTCGGCAAGGACAAAGTTCAGCGGCACCGAAGGCGCAGCAGGCACCGGAACTTTCCCCCTTCCCCTGGTTGGGGGTTTTTGTTTATTTTTTTTCCCTCTGAAGTCTCCAGACGTTTCACCTTGATAAGGAAGGGATTTGATCCATCGGCTGGAATCAGAGGTGTCGAGAAAGGGGAATAAAGGGGATTGCTATAGGTGATGGATTTTTATAGGTGATGGATTTTTATAGGTGATGGATAAATGGGATTTTATAGGTGATGGATAAATTCCATCAGCCATCAGTGATCCATAACATTCCCTGTTCCCAAAGCAGCAGGAGGGGACAGAGCAGGGATCTCAGAGGATCCACAATCCAAGCCCCACTCCCTGCAGTTAACTCCGAGCTGGAAAGGCAAAATGAGGAGCTGTTTCAGCAATTAAGATGCCAAATCCAATTTAAAAATCCAGGGAAGGGGGAGAGTGGCAGTGTCATTCCATCCCCACTCAGACTCCCCAGCTGCTCTGACACACTCAAAGCTAAGGAAAAGCTTTTCCAGACTGGAAAAACTGTGTGGTTCTCTCCTCTAACTGGGAAATGAGACATAAATCCATATTTTTATTCTATTGACGTTATTGATACAAATTGAAAAAAGAATTATAAAAATAGGGGGAAATTAAAGGTATAAGGGAAAGATCAGGATGAACAATATTCCAAAAGTTTTCACTGCTCCTTGGCTTTGCTCCATCTCCACTTGGATTTGGCAGGAGCCAGTTTTACTCTGAGTGGTGAAAAATTTTGTGGAGACCAAGGAATTCTTCCTCTTATCCATGAAAAAGGTGCCCAACATCCATTGGGGGGGAGGTAAATGTACAAATACACAGACATGACCAAATCATGGAATCATGGAATGGTTTGGGATGGAACCCTTAAATCCCACCCCATTCCATGGCCAAGGAATTCTGCTGTCCCAGGCTCCATCCAGCCTGGCCTTGGGCACTTCCAGGGATCCAGGGGCAGCCACAGCTGCTCTGGGAATTCAATCCCAGCCCTTCCTCACCCTCCCAGCCAGGAATTCCTTCCCAATATCCCATCCAACCCTCTGGAAGTGGGAAACCGCTCCCTGTGTCCTGTTCCTCCACCTTCCATGCCTGGAAAAGCCCACCCTGTGGAATGAACCTCTGCCATGTTCTCCTCACTGTTCTTGGGGAAAAAGCCAAAATTAATTCCCTGCTAATTCTGGAGCAGCCACTTCCATGAGCTGTTGGTTTTTCCAACCCTGTTACACCGAGTTTTTGTGTTTTCCCTCCCCATTCCCATTTTTCAGGTGTCTCCCTTCACAATCCGGCCTTTCCCAGCATCCAGCATCCCGAATTTGACGTGGAGGATTGCAGGGAGCCTGGCAGTAATCACAGGGTGCCTGGGTGTGAAGGAGAATAATCATTCCCTGGGATTTTCCTCCTGTCGTTTCTTAGACAGTTCAACAATTATCCCCGGTGAAAACGCAGGAATTGCAGGATCAACAGGACAGAAATGAATAAAATCCCAGGGCTGGGATCAGAACCCACTGGGCCTCCCTCCCTCCCCCTCCCACACGCTTCCCAAATCCCCAAATTGTTCATTTGGATCTCCAGATTCCGTCTATTAATTAATTAGCCTTTGCAAGCCGAGCTAATGAGAGCCTCCTCCCACCGGGCCATCCTGGCAGCCCCAACATTGCTGCTCCTCCAGGGAAACGTCAAACATTTCCTGAAAAATCACACAGAAACCGGAAAACCAGCCCAGAATGGGTTTTTTTTTTCCACATCTTTGAGCAAAGTTACATAAGGCAGCCCCTGCTCTCCTGCTGCCTTGAGACTCTCCAGGCCTCCAGGGCCCGGGCACCTTCATTCCCTCGCTCAGCAGCAGGATCAGGAATGTTCCCTGTCCCCAGAGCAGCCTGAAAAACAGCAGAGGATATTTTGGGAATTTTGAGACAATCCAGAAGCACAGGATATAAAAAATGAGTTTATTCCATGCTCTGTCTTCTCGGATTAAATTCCTATGCTGGTGAAATATTGGGGTTTTCACCCCAAATAAATAAATCCTAATTATGTTCTCAGGGATGTTTTTCTTCCCCCTCAGTGCTAATTATGGAATAATCGGGATAAAACACAACCACCCCAGCTGATCATCCAAAACCACCCCAAAAGGAGCTTCCCCCACGCCTCTCCTGGCATTTTATTGTGTGTTTTTCTCAGCAGCATCGACCCTTTCCCAAGGAGTGAAATCCCTGGGGATTTTTGCCACATGCTGGTGGCACTCCGGGGAGCACAAAGCCATTTATTGATTTGGGAAGGCTGCGATTGCTGGGGCTCCTGAGCAGCTTTTCATTCATCCCTCCTTGCTGGCCACGCTGATTGAGGATGATGAAATCCTGATTTGCAATTCTAATTCCCTTCTCCTTCCTGAACAGGCTGCCCAAGAGCTCCAGGAATATTATTTTGCCAACCTTTAGGATAAACACCACCGTTCTCCACCAAGTCCTGAAAAATACACTTATTTCAGATCCACTCATTAATTAGCTCATAAACCCTCATTTTCAGATAATCTATGTTTTTTTTTCAGAAATTTGGGAATTTTACCAGGTGAATAATGAGCTGTACCAACAGTAGGGTGCCTTGAAACCCACAGGAGGTTTGGTGAGCCAGGGGCTGCATCCTTAAATTATGGAACCCTGGAATGGTTTGGGATGGAAGGGAACTTTAATCCCATCCAGGGACACCTTCCAGGGACAGCTCCCACTGTCCCAGGCTGCTCCAAACCCATCCAGCCTGGCCTTGGGCACTGCCAGGGATCCAGGGACAGCCCCAGCTGCTCTGGGAATTCTATCCCAGGCCCTGCCCACCCTGCCAGGGAACAATCCCTGCAATCCCAAGATCCCATCCAGCCCTGCCCTCTGGCACTGGGGGCCATTCCCTGTGTCCTGTCCCTCCATCCCTTGTCCCCAGTCCCTCTCCAGCTCTCCTGGAGCCCCTTCAGGCCCTGCAAGGGGCTCTGAGCTCTCCCTGGAGCTTCTCCTCTCCAGGTGAGCACCCCCAGCTCTCCCAGCCTGGCTCCAGAGGGGCTCCAGCCCTGGAGCAGCTCCAGGGGCTCCTCTGGAATCTCTCCAGAAAGTTCCTCTCAGTTTCCAGAGCTCTGGATTCAAACACTCAGGAGACGGCACCAGCACTTGACGTTTTCCAAACACGGGATCCCTGAAAGTCATTTTTCAGCGGGAATTTGCCATTTCCATTTCCATTATTTTGCCATTTCTGGAGCGCTGCTCTCAACCCAGCCCCGACCTGTGCTGCGCAAATCCAACCCCAAAGCACCCCCAGGAGCTTTCCCCTTCCCCAGGCAGACACAGCACCTCCATCCTTCTCACCAACACTTCCCATCTTCCCAAAAATAAAATCCCATTTTCCAGCGGGTAACGCGCTATCCCAGGAATTCTGTGTGGAACAGGAGGAGTTTCCAAGCAAACCCTTCACCCAGAGGGACCAAACTGAGAGCCAAAACCACCGGCCTGGGGTGGGGGAAGCGGGGCAGAGACAGGAAAAGCTGTACCAGGAGCAGAGGGAATGAAAACACAGGGAAAAAAAATAAAATTATGGAAAATCATCTCATCCCTGCAAAGTTCCTGAAGAGTTTCCAACCAAATGACTCAACAGCGGCAGCTGCTTCGTGCAAAGGGGTCTGGGGCTCGCTGAGCTGGCAATTAATGAATGTTTGGATCTATTTTCCATCAACACCAGCTCTGCTGACATCCTTCCAGCACTCCCTGACGGAGCACGGCGAGCCCTGGGAGCTGGGAATGAGCAGCTCCCGGCACATTCCCAGGTTCCCATCTGGATTAAATCCTGACCTCCCGTTTGATTGCATCTTCAGGGAGCTGGGATTTTATGTTCCACTTCGGCTCCTTCCAGCCTCTGGAGCGTTCTCAGTTTGCAGGGATGTGGGATCCCAGCATGGAAGGGATTCCAGGAGCAGAAACCTCCACCAACTTTGGGCCTAAAGTGAAATTTCTGTGGTGCTCCAGGACTTTGGAATGCAGATTTTCTCTCGGTTAGGGAAGCAGCAGTGCTGGCTGTTCTCTGGATGAAATGGAATGAAACAACAGGGGAAAAGTTCTGGAATTCATGGAATCACTGAGGTTGGAAAAGCTCTTCAAGGTCATTGAGTCCAAGCTGAGCCAAATCCCTGCCTTGTTCCCTGCCCAGAGCACCGAGTGCCATGTCCAGGAATTCCTTGGACACCTCTGGGATGGGGACTCCAGCCCTTTCCAATGCCTGACCACCCTTTCCATGGAGAAATTCCTGGGATGTCCAACCTGATCCTTCCTTCCTGCCACTCCTGTTGCTGTTCCCTGGGAGCAGAGCCCGTCCCCAGCTGGCTCCTCCTGCCAGGGAGCTGTGCAGAGCCAGAGGGGCCCTCCTGAGCCTCCTTTGCTCCCGCTGCAAACTCCCTGTGGATCAGGACCTGTGTGGGCACGGGATGATCCGGGATGAGCCATCTCTCCTATCCAGCATCCTGAGGCTCCATGAGATCTCCAAGCTCTGACTCCAGGTCCCTCTCCACCAGGGAAACCCTCTGGAAGAGCAAAAGCAGCTGCCAAAGGAATGCCCAGCGCTGGAATTCTCTTCCCTCTTCCAGGCCAGGAGGGAAGCTGAGTCCCTGGATGTTCCTGGGTGAGTAAAAAAGCCCCACGTGGCATTTCCAGCCCAGAGCATCCAAAGCTGGATTTGGATCCCCACACAAAGATCCGGATCTCCAGCTGTGGAACAAGGAGCAGGATGGGGCTGGGAATGATCTGAGCACCCCCAAACCTTCCAGGTTTTCCTGCACCTCCTCCACAGCGCTGATTTATCTGGGAATAAAATCTCTGCCTCTGGAATAGGTCATAATATTATGACTTCTAACCCCCACAGTTTTTTCCCGTGTCTCCGAGCCCTGAAGCTGCAGCTCTCCAGAGCTTTCCCATCTCCTGGAAGCAGGGCTGGATTTTTACACGTTTCGTGTTAAAACAAGCAGCTGACAATTCGGGAGCGCCACTTAAGGAGCGATTTCCTGCCAGGAGCCAGGGAAAGCAGCGCTTTGCTCGGATTGCTCCTTTCTCCTCTCCCCTAATGTTCATTCCCATCATCCCTCGAGTTCCTGGGAGCACAAATCCATCTGCATGGAAAGGTTTTACAACATTTCCCGTTCTCCTGGGTTTTGTGGGCAGCCAGGGAAGTTTAATCCCGTTTTCCACAGGTTTCTTCACTTACAGCTCCACACCCACCCTGGCCGTGGTGATCCCAGGTGAATCCCAGGAGGAGAAGATCCCAAATCTTTGCAAATGGCCACCAGCAGCTGCCTGGCGTCACCACGGTCCCGTCTCCAGGTGTCACATCCCTACAGCATCCAAAGGAAAGCCGGGAGTACGAGGAGCCGTGGAGCAGGACAGATGGAAGGATAAAGATCTTCATCCCCCTTTAACAAACACTCCAAGCCCTGATTCTCACTCTAAACCAGATCCTAAACCCTGAAAAGTTGGGAATCTTCAGTTTCCCAA
>NC_031777.1:29850641-29861815 GCF_001522545.3 Parus major | reverse complement strand
GGGAAGGGAAGGGAAGGGAAGGGAAGGGAAGGGAAGGGAAGGGAAGGGAAGGGAAGGGAAGGAGCTCCCCTCTCAATTACACCTTGAATTCCTGCCACAAAAACTAACTCCTCTTGACAGCAGCTATTTTTCCATGGAAAACAGCTCCCATTCCAACCCCCAGCAACACATTAATATTCCTTTCTCTGTGCACTCAGCTGAGCCTGGAGATTTTTGGAAACTGTGAACATTCACAACAGTACTAATTTTTAAATAATTTGGGAAGAGTGGATGTGCCAGAACGTTTCCCAGAGTTAGCTGCATGCAGTTAAGCTGAGCTTTGTTATGCAGAGCCTGGTATGGAAAAATAGAGCCTTGGAGCTGCTCCATTGGGAATGAAAGTGGATATCCCTTCAAATTCCACCTGGATGCACCTGTCCTCCAAGGAGGATCAACAGTAAACTTCCAAAATACAAAATGATGGCTTTGGGAAGTGGCTCCGCAGCTCTCCAGGAGCCCCTCAGGATCAGCTGCTCCCAGAGCAGTTTTCAGGGAGAGGTTCAAGCCCTTGGAGGGATTTCATCCCGATTCCCAGAATATTCCACATCACACATCCACACACGGTGAATCCAGGAATTTGTAATTCCTCATCCTTTACATTCCCTACCCTCTAAATATCCTTATCTCGGAACAGGGAGAAGAGAGGCTCTTCCCAAAGTTTTCCCAAAAAAACCCCTCTGCTCACACAAAAGTGTTTGGACTTTGGCATCTGGACTCTTCCTGAGTTGTTTGGCCATTCCTGTGATTTTCAGACAGTTTTTATTGCTCCCCTTTCCCTGATTTTCAGGGGAATGGGGATGGAATTGGGAAGCCTCTCCCCCTGGCACTGCTCTGCCCTTCCCCACATCACACCTGCAACAAATAAAAGGATTCCTAAACAATTCCCAAGATCCTGGAATGGTTTGGGAATGGGAGGGATCCTAAAGCTGATCCCCTTCCACCCCTGCCATTGGCAAGGGGCACCTCCCACTACCCCAGGCTGCTCCAAGCCCTGTCCAGGACAATTCCAGGGATCCAGGGGCAGCCACAGCTTCTCTGGGAAATCCATCCCAAGGCCTCCCCACCCTGACAGAGAGGAATTCCTTCCCAAAATCCCATCCATCCCTCTGGCAGTGGGAAGCCATTCCCTGTGCCCTCTCACCCTCTAAAAGCATCAAACCACTCTGGCTTCCTTATTTCCCATGGAATTGAACATTCCGTGAGAAAGCAGAGCTGGAATTCATCCCAGGAGTGTCATTCCAGCTGCAAACGTTGCTCCTGCAGCTCCACATCTTCCGAGAGCCCTTGGAGCAGAGTGACCCCATGGAGCTGGGATGGGGCCACCAGCCCTTCCCTGCAATTCCAACAGCAACTGGAGCCAAACCCTCCCAGTCCCAGAAAATGGGAATTCTGTTAAATTCCAGCAGCAACTGGAGCCAAACCCTCCCAGTCCTGGAAAATGGGAATTCTGCGCAATTCCAGCAGTAACTGGAGCCAAACCCTCCCAGTGTCTGGAAAACGGGAATTTTGTTAAATTCCAACAGCAAGTGGAGCCAAACCCTGCCAGTGTCTGGAAAATGGGAATTCTGTGCAATTCCAGCAGCAACTGCAGCCAAACCCTCCCAGTCCCAGAAAATGGGAATTCTGCGCAATTCCAGCAGCAACTGGAGCCAAACCCTCCCAATCCCCGGAAAATGGGAATCCAGGTGTGTCCGAGCCCCCTCCCAGCTCCCCCCTCTGCCGGGAATGGCGTTTCCCTGCGGGAGCCATGGGATGGATGCACGGTGAGCGCCGAGCATTTGTTTCCTTGGAAACAAAACCCTTCCAACCTGCAGCGCACACAATCCTCGGGAAAAGAAAACTCTGTAATTAAACCCGAGGCCCGGCTATTTTTAGCCCCCGAGATGTGAAATCCCAACTGTTTTATTAGGAATAGATCCCAAGGAAAACACACTTATCTCCATTATTGGAGGAGGAAATCTTTGTATCCACCCAAACAATAAACCCACGGAATTGGGCTGAGGAAAAGAATTGCTTGGCCTTTGGAAAGGAAAAGAAATTGGAAAATTTGGGATGCTCTGAGCCAGGGTTAAAAGGAAAAAACTTGAGGTGACAAACCTGAGAGAATGAAAGAAAACCTTCAGGTGGCAAAACTGAAAAATCAGGAGGGAAAATCGATCCTGGAGCTCTTTTCCAACCCTGATAACTCTGGGATAACGGAATTACATCAAAGAATTGGAGAGTTTAATTGAAAATATATTGGCCAATCCCATTGTGCTGATGATACCTCGGTGGTTTTCCTGGAGAAAATCTCTGCCAATAAAGAGATGCCAATGGAATTCTATTTAAAAATCACCTGAAAAGATCAATTTGGAAGAATCCACCCTGAAACTTAAGAGAATTCACTCAAATTTAAAAGAATTGACCCTGAAATTTAAAAGAATTCACCCTGGGATTTAAAAGAATTCAATCTGAAGTTTAAAATAATTCACTCTGAAATTTAAAAGAATTGAATCTGAAATTTAAAAGAATTCAATCTGACATTTAAAAGAATTCACTCAGAAATTTAAAAGAATTGACCCTGGAATTTAAATGAATTGACTCAAATTTAAAGAATTGACCCTGGAATTTAAAAGAATTCAATCTGAAATTTAAAAGAATTTACTTTAATTTGAAATTTGATTTAAAAGAATTCACTCAAATTTAAAAGAATTCACTCTGAAATTCTACTGTGAAGTTGCTGTTTTGTCCAAAGAAGAAAATATCAAAAATTGTGGAATTATTTCTTCTCTAAATCTGTAATTTTGAGTCTGGATTTGATCCTTGGATCTTTTTTGAAATTCCAGGGTATTTTTGCTGTGCACTGAGCAGATCATCAAACATTTCTGTTAATTTGACTCTTGGGCCGCTTGGGGAAATAAAACATTCAAAACAAATTTATCAAATTAAAAAGCAGATCTGAAAAACAAGAGTTACAAAATTGTAACTTTGTGCAAAAAAACAACCTGGGAGTGAAATTCTTCCACATCCCCAAAAGTTTTATTTGTTCTCTGGAGATTCTTCCTTTGGATTTGAATGGATTTTCCTTTTCCTTGTATAAATGTTTGGAAATGAGGAAGATTTATCCTCTGCCTGTCACGTTTTTGGATTAAACATTGCATTTTAGGGTGGTTTTTTCCACCATAAATAGAGGAATTTTCAATGCAAGGAAGTGTCCTGACACTTTTGAGTTGGAGCAGTTGAGGTGAAGCGCAGGGCAGGGAATTTTCCAGCTTTTCTGGATAAAGATGCTGAAAAAATGATCTTAAATTTCTTGTTAAAACAGAGTTTTAATCTCTCCATCACCAAAGAAATTCCCTGGGAACCATCCCAGCTACTGAGAGGAGTCGAATCTGGAATGACCATTAGAAAATATCAAATTTTACTGAAATTCTGGGTTTTTTTTTAAATTTTTTGTGAAGGTGGGGATGCTGAGCTGCCTGTTGGGAATTCCCCTGGGTTTCAGGGAATAACAGGATCTGTTGTGCCATGGATGACTCCATCTGTGTGACAAGGGGGGCTGGGAGTCAGATGAAATCGTGGATGTGCAGGGAAGGGAAATGTGGGTCATGGAAGAACAAAACCAGGATCACTTTGTCTCGCTTCAGCCACTGGAGTTGATTCCCTTGGAAATATCAGGAAAAATTCCTTCCCCAGAGGGTGTCAGGCACTGAACAGCTCCCCAGGGAATGGGCACATTCCCAAACCTCCCAGAGCTCCAGGAATGCTCTCAGGGTGGGATTTTGGGGTTTTCCTGGAGGGCAGGAGTTGGATCAATGATCCTTGGCTGCCCTTCAGCTCAGGATATTCCATGATTTCATGGTGCTCACACGTGTTCCACGTGGACTCCACCCAATTTTTCCAACAACTCCCCCAAAATCTCCAGTGGGAAGCTCAGAAACCTCTGAGGAGCAATTCCAGTGGGGAGCAGACTCAGCTGCAAAATTATTCCTGAATTTAGGAGAACAAAAACTTGGCCTGAGCCTCATTTTTATTCCCAAGTTTTCCACATGAGGAGAAAATTCCAGGTAGAAATATTGATGTGTTTAGACATAAAAACTGGGAAGGCCAGGGAATGTTTAATTTTCTGGGGATTGGGAAAGCAACTGGAAACTGTTTTGTCTGGAAATGGGACCAAATTATTAAAATGAGGGAGAGCTGGAGAGTGACTGGGACAAGGGATGGAGGGACAGGACACAGGGAATGGCTCTCAGTGCCAGAGGGCAGGGCTGGATGGGATCTTGGGCAGGAATTCCTGGCTGGGATGGAATTCCCAGAGCAGCTGGGGCTGTCCCTGGATCCCTGGCAGTGCCCAAGGCCAGGCTGGAGCCACCTGGTCTATGGAAGGTGTCCCTCCCATGGATGGGATGAGCTTTAAGGTTCGTCCCAATCCAGAGCAGTCTGGGATGGAAAAATCTCCAACAGCACCAAATTCCAGACTGGAGTCTGAGAAAAAACTTCCCAAGCCACCAAGAATTCCATAAAAATTGGGAAAAACTTGTCAGAAAGCTCTGCCTCAATTAGGGATCAATGAGTGGTTCTGAGAGGCTCCGTCCCAAGCAGCTCCTGCTCCCACAGGGCAGCGCTGGTGATCCCAGCGGGAATTCCCAGCTGGAGATTTCCCAGTGCTCCTCCCATTTTGGGGCACAGGTTGAGCTCCTGCTGCCCCTGCTTTGGGGAACTCATCCACGTGGGCTCAGCATCAAGGAGCAGCAGGAACATCCCGAATTCCAAGGCTGATCCCTTCCCTGACTTCATCAGCCCAAATCCCCCTTGTATCCCAGCACAGGAAATCCTTTGTGCCCTCCCCATAATCCATTTGTTTGCATTTTTCCAGGGAAAGGACACAAAATGGGAATGTTTGACTCGTTTTGATTTTCCCTGGCATCTCCAAGTCCTTCGCTCCAGGTCTCCACCACAAACTCTGACTTTCCCTGCAGATCTCCAGGACAAACTCAGCTTCCAGCCACACGTCAGCAGCTGCCAGCTCTGGATTAAACCAGGAATCTGGGAAGCAAATCCCAGTTCCAGTGGCAGGTCTCAGCTTTCAATACCTGCCTTGTCATCCCTCCACCCCTGCTGACATCCCAGGCTGCTCTGTCTCCTGCTGATCCACATTTTCTGCCAGCCCACACACTCGTGGATCTTCCAGCTCCTGCTTTTCCTCTGCTCCGTCATCCTCAGCTTTTCCTGGATCCTATCACTTCCCCCTTCCTCTTGCTCCAGCAGATCTGCTATGTAGTAATTCCCGTTTTCCCCTCATTTCCAAAATTAAACACGGAGTTTTCCCAGTTTTAGTTGAGGTTGGATGGGGCTTGGAGCAGTCTGGGATAGTGGGAAGGTGTCACTGTCCTGGGATCATCCTCAAGCTCCTTCCCAACCCAAAACATTCCAGGATTCTTTGATTCCAGCCAGGGATTAACTCCATAAATCCGAGTACAAACAGAAACAATTTGAATCCAGGTTACAAAAACCAGACATTCCTGATACCACCAAAAAGGGGGGGAAAGAAAATACCTTGGAATGAAAAAAAAAAAAATAGATATAAAAAAAAAAAATCTTTGTTTTGCCTGCACAGCCTGATTGTTTCCTGCTGAAAAGGAGGAGTTTGCACATTCCTCTTGATGGAATTCCCAAATCCCCAGCAAGGTCTTACCCTCAATTTGCATGGAAAAAAGCTTAAAAAGAGTAGAAAATAATGATATATAGTCTGAAAAAGCTGCAATTGTTTTGGAGCTGTCAAAACAATCCCATTCCTTCTTAAATGCCATTTTCCCTGCCTTAATGGACTTCTTTGCCTTCAGACTGACAAGTTTTGCCTTCAATTAGCAGGAATTTTAATTGATGGAATGTTTAATGTGGATTGGAGGCATTTATTTGTATCACAAGACATATTTAACAGTTCTCGTGCCGGTGAAGGGAACCAGAGCACAAAGACTGCACAGAAAGCAAAGGTTTGGGGGATAAAACAGGAAAAAGATTGGATTTGCTGGGAATAATTGAGATCTAAATGTAAGGAATGATCTGGAAGTGAGGCCAGCTCTGAAGGTTTGATTTGAAAAAGGGAATTATGAAATATTCACTGGAATCTGGTACAGAAAAATGGACAGAAAGCCACAAAAGCAAAAATCAGCTTGTGAGAGTATTTAACTGGAAAGAGAAAAAATCCATTCCCATAGCAGGGGTGGGGCTGGATGGGCTGGAAGGTCCCTGCCACCCAAACCATTCCATGATTCCATGTTGGAAGGGACCTTCCAGCCCAGCTCCTTCCAAACCCAGACTCCTCCATGGGCATTTGGATGTTCCAAGGGTTTTCCTCTGGGCCATTTATTCCATCAGATTTTTAAATCCATTTAAAGGCTCCTGTAAAGTCTCCACTGGTACCAAACCATCCAGGGAAAAGCTTGGAATGGTTTCCAGGCAGTTGGGATGGGTTCTTTGTGAATTTGGGGATTTTTCTACTGGAGAGGCCGTGGGCATCCCTGGAATGTCCAAGGCTGGGATGGGCAGGGCTGGGAGCAGCCTGGGACAGTGGGAGATGTCCAGGTAGGGACAAGATGGGCTTTAGGGTTCCTTCCAACCCAAACCAGCCTGGGATTCTGGGATCTGAGCTTTGAGCATCCCAACCATTCCTGAAACAGCAAAGGATCCATTCTCCCATCATTTCTCTGGAGGAATTCCTGAAGTTCCTAAAAGATCCCCCAGCAGGTTCTAGGATGAGGAATAAAAGATTTGAAACCAGAAGAATTCCAACTTCAGCTCTTCCTGAACCAAATCCAACCTGAGGAGCTGAACTCCCTGTGCCACCCGGAGCTGTGCCAGGTTGGTGATTCCTTTATCAATCCGTTAAAATCCTGGAAAACGCTAAAATCCTACCAAAAAATTCCTAAATTCCAGAAGGAAAAGGCCAATTTTTGACCTGTTTTTCATGGACAATTAATGATTGTGACTCAGCTACTTTACAACGTGAAAAATGCTGTGCAAATGATGCAAATCCTTGATTTTTTTTTTTAGGAAAATGCTATTCCAGACTTTTCCTTACAATACAGGAATGCAATTAAAACAGATTCTTGATTACACCAACAATTTTAATTAAAACTATCCAAATATTTTCAACTGGACCAGAAACTTGTTTAGAGGAAAGCCAGAAGAATTCTTTTCTTAAGGAATAAAAAGCTCCAAATGTCCATGTTTCCATGGAGACAACCTCTATCCTTTCATGCTTCCCAATCTATCCTGGGCGATCAATACTTTATGGTAATTGTTTCCATGGAAATTGCAACCAGAATAATCCTCTTTTTCCAGAGAAAAGCAACAAGAAAACAACTTGGGGAAGGCGAGCGACAGCACAACGAGCTCCGGGATCTGGAGGAAAAGAATTCCAAATTTGGGGTTGATTCTCCCAGTTTTTGGGAAGTTTCACAAATGGGGAATGTGAGGATGAGGATGGGGAGTTGGGTTTGGCCAGCACCGGGATAAATCCTGTGCTTCCACGTTCAGGAAGAAGCACGGAGGGGTGGAGAGGGATGGGAAGGAGGTGGAGCCAGAGCAGAGAAGGGAATGTCGCTGTCATGAGCTCATGGAATGTGCTCAGCTGGAAGGGATCCACTGGGATCGCTGCTCCAGCTCCTGGCCCTGCACAGACACCCCAACAATCCCATCCTGGGCCTGTTTTCCAAACGCTCCTGGAGCTCTGGCAGCCTTGGGAATGGGACCATTCCCTCAGGATCCCCCTTTTCCCAATATCCAAGCTAAACTTTCCCAGCTCCAGCCATCCCCTGGATCCCATCCCTGGTCATGGAGAGGAAAGATTGGCACCTGCCCCTCCGTTCCTCCTCAACCAACCAGAGCTGGGGAACGCAGGGTTCATCCCAGCCTGGAGCTGCTCATCCCGAGGATGTGCAGGAATCTGGATATTCCCCATGGAGCACCACAGGGAACAGCCCCGAGCCCATTAGCTCTGTCATTAACTTTCTGAAATGATAATTAAAGGTTCATTAGCATTCAACTAAAATCATCAAATTGAATGAGAATGCAAAGTTCACCCTTCACGTGAAATTCCAGCCACAGTCAGTTGTGGAAAACTTCCAACACAACCAGGAAAAGTTCCACATTCAGGGAAATCCTTTCCTGGGTTTAAATTTATGCCAAGAGAACTCCCTGCCAAAGCTTTCCCACATTTTGGGAAAAGGTAATTCCAAGTTAAAAAAAACGCCACCAAAATTAGCAACTAACACCTGGATTAAAAGAGAATTACTTGGAATGCTTCGGGAAAATCCTGGATTAGGAGCATTTGAGCAGTTTTGGGTGGTTTTCCATGAGAAGCAGGAGAGGAGGAGGATGGGAATTCATTATGTTGATGATGGATTTGATTAGGGGAGATTGAAAAGTATCCCAGGAGTGCTGATCCCACGGCAGCTCGCAGCAAACCTCTGCCAGGAAAAGGCAGCAGCTCAGGAACTCCAGGATCCATCCCCACCTGTAAATCTCACATTTGTTTTCAAGGTAAAAAAATCCAGAAAAGATGGAATGTGCACTCCCTGCTTTAGCTGCAGTGGAATCTGGGAATGGTTTGGCTTTTAGAGGGACCTTCAATCCCATCTCATCCCACCCAGCCATGGCAGGGACAGCTCCCACTGTCCCAGGCTGCTCCAAACCCATCCAGCCTGGCCTTGGGCACTGCCAGGGATCCAGGGACAGCCCCAGCTGCTCTGGGAATTCCATTCCAGGGCTTCCCCACCCTCCCAGCCAGGAATTCCTTCCCAATACCCCACCTAACCTTTGTCAGTGGGAATACATTCCCTGTGTCCTGTCATTTCTTGTCCCAGGCCTCTCCTTCAGGCCCTGGAAGGGCTCTGAGCTCTCCCTGGATCCTGCTCCTCTCCATCCAGAGGTTTAATCCCTGTGGAATCTCTGGTGCCAGAGATGGTCACAGCAGCTCTCAGCATCATTCCCGTTCCCTCAGGTCCCCCAGCTGTGACAATTCCCAGCCTGGCTCTCTCTGGTGAGATCCCATTGGAATAAATCCAACCTGGATGAGCCAAAGGATCCCTGGTGCTGCCTCCGGGTGTCAGAGGAACACCCGAGGGCCCCTGGGCTCCCCACAGGAGCTCCACCTTTCCCATGGATGTCTTAAATCACCAACAGACCCATCAAAATGCAAAAAAAACCCCAAAAAATAAATTAAGGAAGGGGAACATCCAGGGGAAATCTGCAGGAGGGACACAAAAGGCTAATCCCTCTTTCCGAGGAAGCTCCCGAGGAAGCCCTGGGGCCGCGGAGCTGCCAGGCCCAATCCATCAGAGGGGACGTGAGCACTGACCCTCCTGAACCCCCCCTGGAAGTGCAGAACACAACATTCCAGAAAAAACACAGGCACAGGGAGAGCTGGGAGCCTTTTCTGGGATGGAATTCATGCAGATTTGATGAGCCCTTCTCTGGAGACGGCCTAAAAACAGCACAGGATTCATTTTCCTCATTGTTCCCGTGGCTGAGGGAGGTTTTTCCCAAATGGCTGCATCCTGGCTGGGGATGTGTTTGTCATTCCAGGATTTTACATCCATATTAATCTATTTAAGTGTATTTTTTATATCTTTAGATAAGAAAATAGCACCTAATTATTATCCTATATTTTCCCAGACTTCTTTGGGAAGAAACTCAAGGAAACCACCAAATCCCGTGGTGGGCAATTAGGAACTCTCCATAAATGTAAAAAAAAATGGGAAAAATCCTAAATCTATCAAGTTGATAAAAGCATGGATTTCACATTTAGTGTGGAAAGATAAAATCTGTGTTTTGTGGAGTGGTTTGGGATGGAGAGGAGCTTAAATCCCATCCCATTCCACCTCCTGCCATGGACAGGGACACCTCCCACTACCCCAGGTTGCTCCAAGTCCCATCCAACCTTGATTCCCAAATATATTTATTACTTGAACAATTCCTGGCAAAGCTCTTTGCCAAAGTTGTTAAAATCCTCAAAGAGAACAAAACATCAAATTTTAGCTCTTTTAGTGCCTATGGATCAGAATCCTTAAAAATACAGGTCTGGAAGAAGATAAAGGGATAAAAAGCACCACTGGAATTCTGTGGCAACCCCACTGTGGTATTCCCTAAATTTGGAGTGGATACTCCATGAATTCTTAAAATCTAAATTAAAAAAAACCCTTTGCTTTATTTGCATTTAATTAAAATTTTGGTTTAAAGAAGCTCAGAAATTTCTGGGGGAAAGCCAGAAAAGGGAAGGAAAAACCTGGAAAATTTGAGGTGGGAAGCAGAAGAATCAGGAGGTGGGAATGCAATTTTGTTGGGTGTGACCTCCCATCCAAAGGGAATTTTTTTAGGAAAGGTAGAAGCCAGGGGAAAACTACAAATGGCAAATAAATATTCCTGATGGATCTGTTCTGTTTCCAAACTCCTTCCCTATAATTCCACCTCACTCCGCTGGGATATTGAATAAAAATAGCTCAGCGTGAGTTCTGTAACCGTGCTGGAAGTCCCCAGCTGTTCCATTTTCCCCAAATTTCTACAATCCTGTTACACTTCAAATTCCAGCTGAGAAATTCTTGGCTTTTTTATCCTAAATTGTTGATTTAGGAAGGAAGAACTGCAAAACTCCACTTCCCTGATGGAGAATCTACCACGGGAAGCTATTTCAGTACTCCCTGTTTTCCACTCACATCCTCTTGTTCAGGGCCAATTAAGGAGCTGTTCCCTGAGCCTTTTCCCTGGGAATTATAATGCTTTCAGCCACCCTTGGAGAGCTCCAAACTATTAAAAAAGAATCCATCAAATTCCCAAGTCCATATGTTTGTCTTCCCAACGTTCTCCTCATTAAAGGGCGTTTCTCGCCCTCCTCCTCAGGTAGCAGATGGAGTAGTACAAATCCCACTTCCACACATCCCTGGGAAGGGATTGAGTCAATCCAGCTCCCTTTTAAAGCTGTAGGCACCAGGAATATGGGATCAGGAGGACTTGGAGCTGCTGGAGAGATTCCAGAGGAGCCCCTGGAGCTGCTCCAGGGCTGGAGCCCCTCTGGAGCCAGGCTGGGAGAGCTGGGGGTGCTCACCTGGAGAGGAGAAGCTCCAGGGAGAGCTCAGAGCCCCTTGCAGGGCCTGAAG
>NC_031777.1:29842910-29850474 GCF_001522545.3 Parus major | reverse complement strand
GAATTCCCAGAGCAGCTGGGGCTGTCCCTGGATCCCTGGCAGTGCCCAAGGCCAGGCTGGATGGGTTTGGAGCAGCCTGGGACAGTGGGAGCTGTCCCTGCCATGGCTGGGGTGGAATGAGATGGGATTTAAGGCCCTTCCACCCAAACCATTCCCAGATTCCATGTTTGAGCTGCATTCAGGATGCTCCTCACTCCAACACCTCCTTCCAGGCTGGCACGGGGCTGGCAGGAATCTCTTTGGACAACGACACCCGGCACAATCCAGGGACGCATCCGGCCAATTCCCAGCAGGGAATCCAGCAGCAGCCACTTCCTTCACTCCCAACTTTCTGGGTGAGCCCATCCCACCCATCCTCTCTTCCTGCTCCCTCCCGTGGCTCGCTCCAAACTCCTCCTTCAGGGATTTGCAGAGCACCAGAGAATTACAGAAAACTCCACAGCGATTCCCAGCAAGGATAAATTATGGAGAGGGGAAGCTTTGATCCCGGGACACGGCCCCTTTGACGCAGATGATCCACGGTTTTGGCACGGCTGGGAAGGGATTTACCTTTCTTCTCATGATGGCATGTGTTTTACCAAAGAAAACTTGGAATCCTTTGATGTCACCTCCTTTGTGCTGGATTTATTGACTCGAGTCTCTGTTGTGGGGGTTGCCAGGAGTGAAAAGTTTTCCAAGATTTCCTTCCTTTGAAGGATGGTTCAATATTAGGGATGACTCAGCCGAAGATGAGTCAGACCCATCACTCCATGAAGAGGGACTTTGATCTGTGGGAGATGATCTGGAAGCCCTCAATACCCTGGGAAAAACTTCCCAAATTCTCCTTCCAGCTGGGAGAATCCCACCAGCAGCACCCTCGTGGAATATGGTTTGGATTATAACTACTTTAGGATTTATTGGGATTTTGTTACTGGGAAAAAAAAAAAATGCATTTTTTGCTTAAAAGAGAGCAGGAAAGTCACCTGGGCACAGGAATATTCCTGACTGGAAAAGTGATGTCCAGTTTTTAGACTGGAAAAGCCCTCAGGAATGAAATGAAATCTTAATTTCTCCAGGGTTTCTGCTGAATTTATTCTCTGAAGTAAATTTTCCCTGGACTTCTCTGAGCAGCACAAAAACCAAAAATCTGGGAATGTATTCAAAATTTCCTTTTCCTCTCACGACATCAAAAGATAAAATTGTTTCATATCAATTTATTTCCTGACAATTTATTTCATGCACCAAAGAGCTCTGACAACAATATTTATCCACAAACATGGATAACTCCATCTTTTTTAAATAATCAAATATCCAAAATAATAATTAATCTTCCTGCTGATTTCTTTTGTTAATTATCAGTAAACTTTCGTTTTTCATGGAAAAAGAATTGGGAATTTTTGGTAAACTTTCAGTCTTCAAGGAGGGAAAAAAATCTGTTCCTTGGAGGTGGGCTGCAAATTTCCAGGAAAACCTTGGAAGGACACCTTGGAATTTCCTTGGAATGATTCCTAGCTTGGAAGGACCCCTGGGAATTTCCTTGGAATGATTTCTTGTTGCTCTGACCTCCTGCCAAACAACTCTGCTGCAAACGAGGAGGGATTTACTTTCTGGGAATTTCCAATGGGATCATTCCTGTATAATCCCATTATTTGTTTTCATTCCACTCCAGGGAAAACTGGAACAGAACTGGGAGTCCTTGGCATAAACAAAAAAACCCCAAAACCTCAATTTTAAGGGTTTTTATGATAAATCTGAAGGCACCAGCACACGGGAGCCCTCAGGTACAATCCCTGTACCTTGTTAGGCTCTTCCAGGTGGGAAATATCCCAAGCCTGGCACGGAGCGGTCGGGAAGGAGAGGGAATTTGCCTCCAGCAGAATGTCCCTCCAGAGGGATGCCCCACATTCCCAGGAGCAGAGGATCCATGTGGATCCAGAGAGGATCTGTGCATGCTCCCAGAGCTCGGTTCCTGCCCCCTTCCCAGCTTTTGGACACAACTCCAGGGAGCAGAACGGAATTTGGTGGGATGGAGAAGAGGAGGGAGGTCGGGCTGTGGTGTCCGAGCTCCGCTGACCCCTGCCCCGCCTTGGCTCCCTCCATCCATCCTTATTCCTCCTCCAGCCTCCGTCCCCTTGGTCCTTCCCATCCACTCCATTCCCTCTGCACCGGCATTCCTTCCTCCCTCTCTGTTTTCCATGTTTCCCCCCCTTTCCCAACGTTTTTATTTACAAGGTGGCTCGAGGTCCAGCAGAGCCGTAAAAACGGCTTCAGCAGCATTCCTGATGCTTCTCCATCCCAGCTCCCACCAGGATGATTCCAGAGGGGGCAGGACCAGAGCTGCTGAATCAGCAGAGCCAGAGCATCACTGGGAATGAACCTGCTCCGTCCCCATCCCAACATCCCTCTGGAATCACTTTCCTGGATCCTGCAGCGATTCCCGCCGCTCAGCCTGCGGCTCCAATTGCAATTTTGGAGAGTTCATCTATATGCAAATGAGCGGTGTGCATATGGCAGCGCTCCGCCGAGGACCCTCAGCTTTGTTCCACAAATGTTCCCGGCGCTATTTTCCCGGGATGACGTCCGTGGAGTCATGGTTACAACAATGCCGCAGGAAGCATCCCTCGCCTCGCGCTCGGCAACAGCTGAGCCGTGCACAGATCCCTGGATCCCACATCCAGGGGGGTTTGGAGGGGGCACTCATTGATTTAATAACCCGGGAGGAATCCAAGGGAAATTTCCCTTCCCCACCTTGGATCCCACATCCAGGGGGGTTTGGAGGGGGCACTCATTGATTTAATAACCCGGGAAGAATCCAAGGGAAATTTCCCCTCCCCAGCCCGGATCCCACATCCAGGGGGGTTTGGAGGGTGATTTTATATTCCAGGAAAAATCCAAGGGAAATTTCTCTCCCCCACCTTGGATCCCACATCCAGGNGGATCCCACATCCAGGGGGGTTTGGAGGGTGATTTTATATTCCAGGAAAAATCCAAGGGAAATTTCTCTCCCCCACCTTGGATCCCACATCCAGGGGGGTTTGGAGGGGACAGTCAGATTTTTAATAACCCGGGAAGAATCCAAGGGAAATTTCCCTTCCCCAGCCCAGATCCCACATCCAGGGGGGTTTGGAGGGGACAGTCAGATTTTTTAATATCCCAGGAAGAATCCAAGGGAAATTTTCATTCCCAACCCTGGATCCCACATCCAGGTGGGGGGGTTTGGAGGGGGCAGTCATATTAATATTAATATCCCGGGAAGAATTCAAGGGAAATTTCCCTTCCCCAGCCCAGATTCCACATCCAGGGGGGTCTGGGATGGGGCACTCAGTGTTTTAATATCCTGAGAAGAATCCAGGGGAAATTTCCCTTCCCTACCTCCCACATCCAGGGGGGTTTGGAGGGAACAGTTGGATTTTTAATATCCCAGAAAGAATCCAAGGGAAATTTCCCCTCCCCAGCCCAGATCCCACATCCAGGGGGGAATTTTGGAGGGGGCAGTTGATTTTTAATATCCCAGGAAGAATCCAAAGGAAATTTGCCCCCATACAGGGGGATGAGCCAAGATGAGCCAGGATTAACCCCACCCCCCACATCCCATTAAATTTTAAAGGATTTGATTATTAAAAAATGACTCAGCACTTCCAGAGGCTCCTGAGCTGGCTCCGAGCTCTCCTGACTATTCTGTCACTGCTCACAGTCCCCGTTCCACACCACAAAAATCAACCAGCAATGTTCCCAGCTGGACTCAGCAACCCCTGGAAGCTCCAGGAGAGCTCCTGGAACCTCTTTTCCTGCAGAGTGGAATTCCAGCCTGTTCTCCATCCTATTTTCCCTCATTTCCAAAGCCGCTCATTTCCCATCTTCCCAAAACATTCCTGAGATTGAGGCCCAAATAACAGCTCTGGGCTGCAGATAAAAGCCCCTTTTCCAGGCAGGAATCTCCAGCCCTGTGGTTTTTCCCTCCCGATATTTCCTCATATCTTGGGCCTTGTGTGCAAGTCTAAATCTTGATGGGAATTCCCAAACATTCCTGGGAATAATCCCCCAAATCCAGCTCTGGAGGGCAGGAAAAACACCCTTTTCCAGGCAGGAATTTCCACAATTGGGCTTTCCAGTGCTTTTCCCCTCACAATATTTGCTCATAATTTTAAATCTCCATTGGAATTCCCAAACATTCCTTGGAATAAGACCCCAATAACAGCTCTGGAGTGTGGATAAGAGACTTTTTCCAGGGAGGAATTCCCACAGCCAGGGTTTCCTGCGCTTTTTCCATCATATTTGCTCATATCTCAGGCTTTGTGTGCAATTCAAAAGCTCCATTAGAATTCCCAAACATTTACTGGATTAAGATCCCCCCAAAACCATCTCTGGAGTGCAGATAAGAGACTTTTCCAGGCAGGAATCTCCACAGTCGGCCCCACAACATTTCCTCGCTCCTCGTGCACGATTTGAAATCTCCCCTGGAATTTCCAAACATTCCCCATTTTTCTGTTCCCTGTCCGTCCTTCCCCAGCAAAATTTCCCTGCTGTCAATCTTCCCCTTCTTATGCAATTTTCTCATTTTTCTCCTTGCTGAATTCACCTGCGATTTCCCCATGTTCTGTTTGGAGGAGGCTGCTTTGGGGCGGGTTGTGGTTTTTTTTGGGGGGTTATTTTGGAGTTAATGGCTCCCACCCGTGCCTTTCACGGCACAAGGCGATAATTAAAGCTCAGCATTTCAAGTTTTTTCTTGACACAACCGTTGTTTTTCCCATTATTTCCCGGTTTTTTCCCCCCTCCACCTCTGTTTTGAAAGTGATGAGCGAGTGACAGACATTAAATGTCACGGGGAGCTGGCGGTGACAGCGAAGGATTTGGGGCTGAACCTACTCCAGGCCACTCCCTGCCACGGAGTTCAAACCAATTAAAACAAATTTGAGAAGGCCAGACCCCAAATCTTGCTGTTTTCAGCTGTTTTTTTGCCCTTTCCACCTTTTATTTGGGTTTTAATCGTCAGCTCAACGCCTGGGATGTGTCTGCAGTCAAAGATGTTCAGTCTTTGGCATGATTGAATTAAAAATTTAAATTAAATTCAGTTAAAACCTCCCTAATTTCTGGTGAAATCTGCTTGAATTCCCGAGTTCTGACACTGATGGAACCATTCTCAGTAAATGAGGGGAGGCAAAGCTTCCACTGAAATAGAATTCCTTGGAAAAACATCCCAAAACTGCTACAACATCCACAATCCTCAATTTAAACCTTTAAAGTTCCTACAAAAACAGGTTTTAAGATTCCAGCAGAATTGTTTTGATTGGAAAAAACCTCTAAGAGCAATTCCAAGCAGGAGATCCTATGGAAAACCCCTGTCAGAAATGAATATTGCTGGATTTTCAGTAAAATCTATTGATTCCTGGTGATTAAAGAGGAGCAGCTCCTGCTTCTTCCAGGGCTGGAATAACATCCAGCATTTCACAAAGTCACCTCAAAGTCAAACTCAAACACATCCAACTGCAGGACAGAATGGAAATTTCCACCCATGGAAATGCTTAAAATAAGGAATTATTTTAGTGTAGGCATTTATTTCTTTTATTAGGCTCTGCTGATTCCATTCTCCTAAAATAAAGGGTATTTTTTTTCTGCATTCAATGCCCTCTTTGGGGTAATTCAACCCAAAATCAGTATTTATTCCTGATTTATTTACAACTGAACAGGACCTGGGTGCTGGCACCTCCTTTAATGAGTGTTACACTTGACACAGAAAAGAAAAAATCCTGTTTGATTTAAATATCAAAAAGGCAAAAAAAAAAGTGTCTTTTTAAAGGTCAAAACTCCCAGTGCTCCCTGTTCAAAAATCCCATTTTGTGTGTCTGGTTTTAGGTGTCAGGAGCATTTTTCACTAAGAATTATTGCTTGATGGAGAAGGGGACCCTCAGAAATTGCTCTTAATAAAGGATCCACTTCAGATCCTAATTGAATCTCCAAAATAACCCTGAATTAGTTCCCATTATTGCTGACCTGGGGAATTATCCAATCATTTCCTCTTGGTCTGGATTTGTTGGTGCTGAACTTTGCTCCATGTGCAGGCAATGGGGTCCTGCCAATCTGGGAATGAGGGAATTTGTTTAAAAAGAAGGATTTGAATCCACAGCAGCAAGCAGAGAAGGGTAAATCCCAGCAGGAAGGAAGCAGAAATTCCCAGGAACAGGATTCACTCCATTCCTAAATTCATTTCATCATCTCATGATGAATTCAGGAATTCCAGGTTGGTTTGAGTTGGGGAGGGGCCTTAAAGCTCATCCAGTTCTACCCCAGCCCATTCCATGATATCCCTACAATATAAAGGACATTTAAAGGGATTTAATTACAGAAGCAAACAGCAAAAAGAATCAGCTTTGTTGAAATCCCTGGAAATGGGCAGTAATTTGCTTAAGAGAATAAATAAAAATTAGATTTCTATTTGTTTAGTGAGAATTCCATGGCTTCACCTCACGGGGTGAACTCCTGGAGGAAGGGACAAAGTGTCCCAGGGAGCAAAGGAGACAATGTCCTAAGAAATGACAAATAAAACAATCAAGGAATACACTCCTGAGGTGATACCTGAGAGGGAACATCCATCCATTGCCACTAAAATGCTTTCTAAACAAAATCAAACCTTATTAAGGAGGTGATGTTCAAATTCTGGGAAGGTCTATCCAATTGTGTCCAGAACAGAGTGAGGGATTATCCATAAAATTTGAATTAACCTCGGATCCAGGTCCTGCCTAACATAAAGGGCTGCTTTTATTCTATTCAGAGACCAAAGAATTGGATTAAAAACACGAAGATTTATACTTTAGTGAGGAAGAAATACAAAATTAAATCCTGCCCAGGAGAATCCTGCTGGGTTTTGGCATCACAGAGTTGGATACACAGAATTTGGGGACACAGGCAGTAACTGGAACCATTTCCCAGCACTGGAACCAGGTGAAAATTCCTCTGGGAGAGCTGCACCATTTGCCAGTTCTTAAATTAAAAAAAAAAAGGAATTAAATAAGAGTTTCCTGGATTCCCCAGACCACTCATTTCAATAACTGGAATAAAGCAAACTCAGTGCTGGACAAGACACAGTTCTGATGGATTTTTTTAAAAAAATTCCATTCCTGTTCCATAAAATCATGGATATAATTTAGAGGGACAAGACTTTCAGGGATATTTCCTGCTTGGGGAATGCAAAGGTGGCAGCACCACCCATCTGGAGAGAGGGATTTGGTCCCATAGGGAGGGGGGATGTCCACAATAGAAGGAATTAATGGAATCCAACTTTTCCAGCAATCCAGATATGAATATTTGGAGAAGGGAGATACAGCTGCTGCTCCAGAAAAAAATCCTATAAATAAAATGAGTTTACTGAGGAGACCTGCAGGGTTTGAGTCTTCATGGAAGTCAAGAATCTGCTGGGAACAGTCACAGTGAGGATGGGAATGTTGTAGGAGCAAAGAAACCTGGAATGGTTTGGGTTGGATCTAAAATCCCAGCCCAGCCATGGCAGGGACAGCTCCCACTGTCCCAGGCTGCTCCAAACCCATCCAGCCTGGCCTTGGGCACTGCCAGGGATCCAGGGACAGCCCCA
>NC_031777.1:29822992-29841900 GCF_001522545.3 Parus major | reverse complement strand
GGATGGAGGGACAGGACACAGGGAATGGCTGTAAGCTGGAAAATGGTCAATTTAGATGGATATTGGGAAGGAATTCCTGGCTGGGAGGGTGGGGATGGGCTGGGATAGAATTCCCAGAGCAGCTGGGGCTGTCCCTGGATCCCTGGCAGTGCCCAAGGCCAGGCTGGATGGGTTTGGAGCAGCCTGGGACAGTGGGAGCTGTCCCTGCCATGGACAATCCCTGAGATCCATCTCAACCCAATCTGCTCCATGAATTCCTTCAATTCCCCACAGAAGTTCCCTGGAATTCCCACTGTGAGCAGAAAACCACCCCTGTGAGGAGCATTTCCAGAATGTTCTGATCTCTTCCCACCATCCAAAGCTGGTCCTAATTAATCCAAAACTTTCCAGCCTCACTCAACAAAGGATTCAGGCTCAAGATCTCCCTGCCTGCCCAGGGAATGGAGCTCAGGCTCTCTCCATCCTCCCCCTGAAGCTTTTCCAATTGCCCAAATCCTGATTATGTCCCTTGCTGCAGGTTTTGTAATTGTTCCTTGCCCTAAATGAGAAGAAGTTTCCTTCTCCTGCAATTTTCATGGAACTAAGAGAAAGAAGCTGCCTGCAGAGTAAATAATACCAATTTTTAAATCTCCCCTGATGTTTTGCTATTTCTGTCTTTTTCTTTTGTGACAAAAATCTTACTTTGCTTCTTCCTGTCTGCCACACTTGCTTCACAGCAAAATTCTGTAGCATCTCCTAAAATTAACCTGTGAAAATGCAAATTATTTGCTCTGAGGGTGTTTCCCCAGGCTGCTCTGGTGTTACATTTTCCATTCTGGACACAGAGGTTACAAATGAAAATATTGCTCAGCCAGCCAAATAAAAAGATGTACTGCAAGAAGAAGCAAATTGTTGTTGTAACAGATTACAAAGCACAAAACAATTCTTTTTTAGTGCTGGAAGCAAAAATATCAATCCTCTCTGCTGGCCTAAAATCAAGATTTCAGCATTAAAGCAGCTCAGCTTTCAGCACAAGGCCAGTGGTGAAGTGTGATGTGCACACGGAGATCATCCCCATGAAATTGGCTCAAAACCCCCCAAAATTAATTTAACAATTATAATTGGTTAGATGCAGGCAGATTAATGAATCCCAATTTGTGTTGTGGATGTTTGCTGTGGTAAACAAGCAGCAACAGGAGCGCTGGGATTGTGATTCCTTGCTGGAATGCCTCCGAGAAAGCAGCCGTGAATCATCGGAACAGTCATGCTCCTCAAAGGGAAAAATCAGCCATGAAAGTGCTGAAATAATGGGGGAAAATCAATCTCTTGTGATTCCCAGCTTCCAGAATTCCCCACAGCTTCCAGGTGGTCGCTGGGATGAGGCACAGAAGCAGCTTCACCTGGCAGGTGTCTGCAGAGAATCCCAAAATCCCACAGAAAACAACAACGGGATGGTCGCTCCTCCAAGAAGAGGAAATTCCCCACTCTGGGTAGGATCAGCCAAGAGGAGGCAGAAATCTCCAAATTCCATATTCTTTCCCTCTTTTTTTTTCCATCATAATTTCCACCAGTGCCTGGTAATTGTGGTTAGGTCAAAGAGAGATCCACAAACCTTTTCTCCGTGGTTTTAAGTGGAAAATCATCTCCAATATTATCAATTCCATTAGGGAAAAACTACCAAAATCCCAAAAACAATGAATGGGATGAGTGTGAACATCCATAATAAAGGAATTTAAAAATGAAACATTTTGTGGGAACTGCAGTTCCCCTCGTGCTGTGCCAAGTTCAAAACTCACCCATAGGCACGGAAAAGAACCCTTGGCCAATTTGTGCTGGAAGCAAAACAGGGAATTGGGATTTATGTTGGAAATTCCTGGGTTTCAGCCTCGTTTTCATCAGAGATAAAACCACACAATGATGCAAAGTTTGGTGGCTAAATTTCCAATTCTTATTTCAACAACAAAACAGGACCAGTTTTCACTTGTACTCTATGGATATTTTCAGCCATTCAAATTT
This sequence comes from Parus major, assembly GCF_001522545.3. Lineage (NCBI taxonomy): Eukaryota > Metazoa > Chordata > Aves > Passeriformes > Paridae > Parus > Parus major. Next base: position 29,839,905 of record NC_031777.1, on the reverse strand, counting down.
AATGCATTAATTGAAGGAAATTGGAAATTGTTTCCCCAAACTCATAAAATCCAGCTCTCTAAAATCCAAAACACTGCCAGGAATCCCAGGTTTACCCAAGACATTTTGAGAATGAAGAAATAAAGTGATCACACTGCATTTTTCCACAGAATTACCCACAGGGGCCTTACTAAGGGACCAAAACCCAATTAAAAACAGGAGATGAACCTAAACATTTTTGGGTATAATTACTGGATTGGGTCTGTTCCTGCTTCAAACACAGTGTGGTGCCCTGGAATATTGGTTTGCCAGGAAAAGAAAACCCAAAAAAACCTGACAAACACAACCTGGGCTAAGTGAGGAGCTTAAAGCTCCTCCAGTGCCAGCCCATCATGGCAGGGACACCTCTGACCATCCCACGCTGCTCCAGCCTGGCCTTGGCCACTTCCAGGGATCCTGGGGCAGCCACAGCTTCTCCAGAATTCTATTCCAGAGACTCCCCACCTTCCCTCCTTCCCAATATCCCATCCAGCCCTCTGGCAGTTTAAAATTGAGTCATATTTCAATCACATTTCAACCATGTTTCAATCATATTTAAGGTGTGGCTCCTTCCCTCAGCCTCCCTTTCCTGCTCCATCTCCTCTCCCGTTGTCCCTCTGCACACAAACTCCTCTGGAGCTGCTCCTCTCCCAAATCCAGAGTGACCTCAGGGCTCATCCCAGAGTCCCAGATATCCAATCCTGGACCTGAGGGATCACCCAGCCCATGTGAGTGATGCCTCAGGCTGTGGAATGAAATCCCCTGGGAGCCCAGAGCTGCTTCCAGCCCCCAGAGCAGCGCCACCACCTCACTGGGCACCACTGCTGCCTTTTTGGGGCCACCTAAAAGCAGAGGCCAGGCAGAGTTCAGGGAATAAAAAGCTGCTCTATTTATTGAAAGCCTTCAGGTGCCTCTCGGGCACACAAAGCCCCCCAGGGGCTGCACCCAAAATGAACCACGGCTTTTACACTTTGATAAATCTGCTCCATTTCCACATTGGGGGTTCATTTCCCAATTCCAGCTCCAGCTCATGAAGTCATTTAGCCCCAGTTTGCTGCCCCCAACTCACTTTGGTTTCCATCTCTCAGGCCTGAGGCACTGAGGAGTCCTTGATGCCCAGGCCTGGAGAGGAATTGCTGTGTCTGCCCAAAGTGGGAAAGCAGCTGAAGGTGGAACGTGGAGTTTGGAGCTGTGCACTAAAGAACTGCAGGGTTACAGATACATGAGAAATGGAAAAGATAAAACCCCAAGGTGTCATCAGGACAGCACCATCCCTTCCCCTGGGCACTCACACCCCTGGCACTTGGGAAAGGGAACAGGAACAGCCACAGCCACCCCTGGATGCTGGTGAAACCCCTGAAATCCAGAAACATCCAGAAAACTCCTGCTCTGTCCTCAGGAGACTCCAAGTTGATGACCTGGAGATTAATCTTGCACAGAGAACGTAAATCCAAGGATAGCAGCGGGAGCCCACACGTGTCCCACCAATCCAAACCAGTTCAGCCGAGGATTAGAGCGGCACAACGAGGGAAAATGCTTTAAAAGCTCAACCCAGGGCCTTAAAAATATTGAAAAATATGAAGATGCACCTCGTAATTGTGAAAACTGAATGCAAGATTAGAAATGTGACATTTTTCCACCTCAGCTTGAGTGCAAATTCATCCACTCCCTGTGAGGCCCGGCCTGGTAAAAGCAGGATCAAAAATAGATGTTCCAGCTGATTAAATCCTCAGCTAAACAAATTGTCTACAGGAAAATGCATTAGAGAGATGCAAGAGCAGCAGGACACTCGGATGAAATTGGATTCTTTGGATCATGTGTCTGAAGCATTCCAAATTCCCTTGTTTATCAAGAGAAATTAGAACAATACGGACACTCCAAGCACGGAATTTCAACGCTCACACCTGAAACTTCTGTGAGAAATGGGATGGGATTGAAAGGAAATAAAAAACTGGCAGAAAACCCCCATGGGATTAGAATATAGAAGGATTAAGATAAGAAAACAGCCCTCTTTTAGCTAAAATAGTTGATTGTCAACATTTGTTTGCAGGTATTAATACCAAAAAAAAAGAAGAAAAAGAAAAATCATCTTAGAGTGGTAAAAGATAAAAGTATTACCAGGAATAATGGAATGAAATACAGAATAGAAGTGTGGATTATTAAAAAAAAAACAACTTCTAGGCCTCTGTATTTACTAAATATGAATAGTCCTGATCATTTGGTGTATTAAAAATACATTTAAACACAGGGTAGATGATAAAAAACACAATGAATGAATATTATGATGATAAATGCTTCAGTATTTAGCCAGCAATCCCAGATTTTGAGGTGAGGGGAAGGAAAACAAGAACAAGTAACTCTGAATTCCTTCAAAGATGGTTAATTCTCTATTCGAATTATATCCATACATCCTATTTAACATAAATCCCAAGCTCTGTGGAAATCTGATGGATCATTTTCAAGAATCACTTGGTGGTGCTGAAAGGATGACTAAAAGCTCTGACAAATAAAGCAGCCTGAGAATGAAAATGGGATCTCGTTCCTGTGAGACCTGGGACCATTTTTCCATCCCCAAATGATCTCCTGGAAAATATATTTGTGACAATCCCAGATCAGGAATGGCTGCATCTGATACCTGTTATTCCTTCTTCTCATCAATCCCCAATTTTTTAATTGTGGAATTAAGCCAAAAACCCTAAAACCAAATACCACCCACAAAAAATTGCTATTTTTCAGCTTGAGAATCGAAGCTTTCTCACAAAAACATGAATTAATCAAGATCACACTTATTAAGCACTAAGAAGCTTTTCATCTCGGTTATTCCTTTCAGTTGAGTCATTACTCGAATATTTGCTCGCCTTCCTGAAATGATTAACAGTGGTGACCTTTTCAAAAATCGGGCAGGATCTTCCCTGCATGCAAAATCAATCCATAAAAACTTCATTTAAAGTACAGCCCCAAAAAAATCTCTGTCAACAATTAATTGAACATTCAGGAAGTCAAATAAGAAATGTGTGCTTGGTGGTGGTTTTGTTTTGAATTCATTTGTCCTCTTTAATATCCTGCTCGAGGCAGGAATTACTGGTGACAAAACCAGTCACAGTTCTCACATCAATTGAATTCAGAGCGTGGAGCTGCACCCATCGATTCTGCACCACAAAATCCTCCCAACCCAGCTCCCAGATCTGCAGGAAAACCCTGTGGAAGAGCAGTTCCACAGGAAAAAAAAAACCAACACCATCTAAATAAACAAATTAATAAAATTATATCCCAAAGGCACCGCTGGAGCAGCTAAAATCAGGGGAAAAGGGATTTAAAGCTGTCCCAAAAAAAGGGACAGCTCTGAAATTCTAAGGAATCACTGTTTTTTTTTGTCTCATGTAAAATTAGCTGGGATTTTTTAGAGCTGTTCTCTCTTGGAGCAGGAGCATCCACTCAACTCTTACAACTACAGGATTCCCAACCTAGGGGAATGGCAAATGGGAATATCAGGAAATTCCCTACCCTGGAATGGGAAATAAAGGGTTATTTGTCAATGGGAACACCAGGAAATTCCCTATACTGGAATCAGACTGGAATGGGAAATAAAGGGTTATTTTTCAATAGGAACTCCAGGAAATTCCCTATATTCGAATCAGACAGGAATGGGAAATAAAGGGTTATTTTTCAATAGGAACATCAGGAAATTCCCTACATTGGGATCAGACTGGAATGGGAAATAAAGGGTTATTTTTCAATAGGAACACCAGGAAATTCCCTATATTGGGATCAGACTGGAATGGGAAATAAAGAGTTATTCCCAAGTACAACAAACATTTTCTGGAGGTTTCTGCATCCCTGTAAATCCCAAATGCCTCAGAGCTGTGTCTGCCTGGAAAGGTGACTGTTACAATCCTCTGTTCTCCAAGTTTCAGGAATTCTTGCTCTGAAATGCAGCATTTCAATTCCTGCAAATGCAGCTCAAGAGATCCAGGATGAAAATGGAGCACCTGGAGCTGGGAAAAGCATCTGGATCCGTGGTTGGTGTTCCTGGGATTGAACATTAATATCCCTGCTTTCATTCTTGTCCCTCTTGGAGATCTGCTTTTATCTCTCCTATCTCTTTTTAACCTTTCTCTGTGGTAATTGTATTTGTTAATTGTGCTAATTAAGGCTTCCAGCTCACCAGGGAATATTTCTCCCCTTTGTTTTTCGGCTCCAGATCAGGCCTGGCAAAAGACAGAATCAAAAATGTCTCAGATCTTTGGATCTACAAAACCATTCTGTGGGAGAGAAGCTCCTGAAATTCCCTTTCTGTGCTTGGATCCAAACTTTTCTCCCCATAAATCCTGGAGCTTTAGGAATATAATCTTATGGAATTAGAATTACAGCTTCTGGGGAGAGATTTTAATATTGACTACTAAAAAAAAAAATCCATGCTAATTAAATTGTCCCTCTCTCAGCCAAGAGACAATTTGAGGGCTTGTGCCCTTCAAAGGTCCACAGGCTTCAACCCCTCAATTTGTTGTTTAGTTAAATGCTGGGTGTTTATTCTCTTTGTTTACAGCCAAAACCACTGGATTTTCATCTATAAGACAGAGTTCCTAAATTAGTAGCCCTGAATTATTCATTAGCTATTTAGCCAAATGCTCTCCCCAAGCCCCCAGTCCTTTTAAACTGAACAAAACCGCATTAAATATTCTATTTTTCTCTCTAAGCACCACATTTTATTTTTCCCAGAGATTCCTTAAGGCATCCCAACTTTTGCCTGGAGTGATCCTGGGCTAAAAGGCACATTTAATAATCTGCTTCACTTTCTTCTCTTCCTTTTCCTTGAGCCATGAATGGAAGTGAAAGCAAAATTGGAGCTCAGCTTGTTGTCTTTGCACAATGCAATCGGGCTGATTTGCCTCGGGTGATGCCATTCCCGGTTTGTGTCACTGCTTCCCAGCCCCATTCCTGTCCCAAAGGGGGAACTGGGATGTGACATTGGCTGCTGCCACTCATTCCCACAAGGAATCACATCTGAAGGAACCAACCTGGGGTGATTGCACAGGGAGTGTTTGCTTTGAAGTGTTGAAATAATTCAAATTTCTTTCTCTTTGCTTTCATTAAGAGAAATGGGAAATAAGCCAAGACCTGGTTTAGGAGAGCAATTTATCCTGAATGACTCAAAAATTAGATTTTAAACAATAAAATACAGTGGGAAGCATTAAATAAATATAAAACCCAGGCAAAACACAAGGAAATGGCTGAGATTTGAATCTCCAGCTTGACCTCTCCAGTTCCCCCCAGTTCACACCAGTTCTGACTGTCCAGTCACTGGTTTTGGAAATTTGAACTCATAAATCCCATCTCTTCGAGGTTTGTGAAGATTTCCCTCATATTGCCACACACAAAACTCTAAATGAGTGTTTAAAACTTAACCCCAAATATTTCTGAGCTCGCTTCCATCCTCGTTATTTACACCGTTAATAAAGCAACTCTAATTATTGTGCTTGATTATTTCCTGCTCCTTAAAATCCAAGGACCAGAAATGTTGGGAAAGACCTCTCAGATCAAATCCCACCGTTGATGTTCCTCTCCCACCTTCCAGCACTGAAGCAAATCCTGGTTTTCCATTTAATTTTGAGATTAAATAATAAGTGAAAATAAGTTCATTAGCAGCAAAATTAATAAAAAGACTGGTCTGAAATGTGGGTGTGAATGGTATTTGAGTGTGAATGATGTCCAGTGACAGAAGTGATGGGGATGAGTGATCCAGATCGGGATGGACAGGAATTCTCTGACCAATCCAACTGTCAGCCCAGCCCATGAGGAGAATTCCTTGTTTTTCCATCTGTTATTACACAATAGATCCGTGAGCTTAAGTCACAATATTTTTCAAGTTTCTCTTCGTGATTAACGTCGTTTTAAGTATTTTTAATGAATTGTAGCTGATCTGAGCCCACCTCAAGCCCAGCTGGAGGCAATTCCAAGCGTTCCCTGTCAAAGGTTGTTAGTGAGGAAACGTGAATTCCCAACAAAACAGCACCAAACGACTTCCCAGGAGGGATTTCCATCCCACAGAGCCCTGATGTTTTTTCCTTAACCTTCCTTGGAGACCTGGTTCTTGTTGCCAAGGAATCCCAGTGCCGTGGATTCCCCATGGAATTGTTCAAGGATAGGCTGGATGAGCACCCTGAGATACCAGAGGTTGTCCTGCCCATGGAATGAGCTTTAATGTCCTTCCCAACCCAAACCATTCCAGGATTCTGTAATTTACACAAAATCCCAATCCAAAGCTTCAAGGCTGTTCCCCAAACCTCCCGATGCATTCCAAGCACGGCTGAGGATTATTCCCATTCCGTTCACCCCGGGCTGACCAAGTGAGGCATTTCCAAGTTGCTACAACAGCTTTTTTCCCCTGTTAAACAACAACTGACAAGGCCAAGGCAAACAGGGATAATCGGCTCCGGCGGATCCCGACTGGGATGCAGACGGCAAAGCCGGAGCTGCTTCCTGGGAAAGGCTGTAAAAATAGCAAAGGCTGACATTTCAGGATTTTTCTCCTTCCTTCTGGAGCCAGCTTGGAAGTGCAGCGGAGCAGATTCCGTCAACCTCTGCTTGAAAAACCGAAGTCTGAAGTCTGGGTGACTGGGGAAGGTGCTGCTGTTGGAGGCAGGGTGGGAGAAGAGAACTTTGTGTTTCTAGGGAAGAAAAAGCTGGAAAAAACGGCAGCAGCCGAGTCTGGATCCCAGACTGGAGCTTGCCAAGCCACTGGATTCCAGGGAAACCCTTCCAGATCAGGTTTGTACAGAGTGGGAGCTGCTCATCAGCCCAGCTCTCGTTCCATGTGCATCTTGTCCCACCTCCTCCCTCTTGTTCCCTCTTTGCCATTATCCCAACGGGATCACCTGGATCTCGGAGCCAACACAAACCTCCTGAGACAGCAGGGTTGTTCCTCACGGATTCCTCTCAGAATTTATGGGTCTGCCAAGTATCACTTACACAACAATGGAGCTGGCTGAGGTTTTTGTGGGGGTTTTTGTGGTGAGGATATAATTCCTCCTTTGTTCCCAGTTGTCTTTAAGAGGAAAACCAAATCCATAAACGCTGTCCCTGGCTCTGCCACAGAAATCCATTTGCTGCTTTTATCCATCTCCCATGGAGCTGAGGGAGGCTCCAGATGAAATTGATATCAAACCCAAAGCCCTCGTTCAGGAACGCGCTGTGACCTCCCCGTGAGCTCGTTTACAAACGGATCCAGGGGTTCCACCCAGCTGGAAACTCCTGGGAACGGGGAGCCCTGAGCCAGCAGCAGCTGGAAGGAGCTCGGTCCTGGGGGAGATGACACCAGGGCCATTTGTCCTCCCGTCCCAGCCCTGGCCTCCTGCAGCCTCACAGAACAGTCTAAGAGGAGCCAGTCTGATGATCCAGATTTAAAAGGACACATTCCCTAAGGACAAGAGAAAGCTTTGGAAAACAGCCGGATACTCAGCCCTTGCCATCATTAATTTATGGTGATCCCAGGTCTATAATTACCATTTGCTTTCAGTGCTTTTCTCCTTCAGTCAGCCACTAAGGCAAAAGTCAAATATAAAATATAAAATGCTGCCCAGCACTCCAATATCCAATTCCAGGATAAATTCCCAGGTTTTGGAGATAAGGCAGGATGAGAAACACAAGTTTCTCGTGCTGTAAATTTTCCTTATTTTCCCAAAATTTTAGGATGTATGAACAGCACCAGACCTGGATTTACTTGCCCTTCTCCCTTCCTCTCTTTGCCTTGTCCCATGCTCCTTGTCAAACCCTTCCCAAAATCCCACATTTCATATTTGATGCTTTTCCATTCTTTCTCCACCTTCCACAGGAAAAAAACAAAAAACAACCCACAGAATAAAAGAATGCAATAAATAAAATAATATAATAATAATATCCAATAAAATAAGCAAGAGGGGCTGTTTATCCAAGCAGGATAAAATCCAAGGATACCCTGAGTGGGAAGGGACCCACAGGGATCATCCAGTCCAACCCCCAGCCCTGCACAAACCCCCCAGAATTCCAGCCTGTCCACATTCCCAAGGCTTGCTGCATCAACAACTCTAATTAAAAACACATAATTTGATTTCCTGTGACATTTTAAAGGACAGAAATCTGAAAATACCTTTGAACCTACAAGGCCTGGATGCCTTTGGACATTGCTGAGTTCCCTTAAGCCTCGTTTTTGTGGGATGAGCTCTGAAATGCTTTTCAGGCTCAGCCTCTCCAGTTAGCACAGGAATAACGGATCCAATAACATGGAAAAGCTGATTTTCCCTTATTGTTAGGGAAGGAGGCTTTCACCAAATGAAGTTGTCCATCATTCTGCAGTTTTTACCTGCAGAGATCATGAAAGCTTTTGGAAACGGAGCTGCAGCACAAAACATGTCAGGAATATACAGAAAATCCTAGGGAAAATAACAAAACAGGAAGAGAAAAGGAGGCTCAGGGGGAATTTCTGGCTCTGTCAGGAGGGGACAGCTGGGGGGATTTGGGATCTGCTCCCAGGAACAGGGACAGGAGGAGAGGGAATGGCCTCAGGCTGATGTTTAGGTTGGATATCCGGGTAATTTTTTCATGGAAAGACCTGTGATCCATCAGAAAAGGCTGCCCAGGGCAGTGGAGACAGGGCCTGCAGCCACCTGGGGTGGTGGAAGGTGTCCCTGGTGGAAGGCAGGGAGTGGATGGGACGATTTTTACAGTCCCTCTCATCCCAAACCATCCTGGTTTTATGATTCCACAATTCCCTGATCCCTATGGAACCCCTGAGGTGACGCCAGACAACCCAAATAAAACACTGGGATTATTCAGAACCAAAAAAGCTTAAAAAACAACCCAAAAAAGCCCCAAAAAGGATTAAGGAATGTCGAGATCTGCAGAGAAGCCAACCCACGGTGCCTCAATGACGCCAAACCAGGAACGTGTCTGCCACAGTCTGTCCTGGCACCCGGGATGAGCCAAGTGCTCATCCCAAAAACACCCAGCCCAAACGTGGGGATGCTGCCACGAGGGAAGCTCCACACATCAACACTTCCAACAAAGCCAAATCCAGAGGGAAAACCTCCTGGAAAAACATTTTTGCCAGAGAAAATTTCACTTCAGTTAAGCCCACGTGCGAGGGTTGGAAGCCAGGGATTCTCAAGCCACCACGGATCCTCTGGGAATGTTTATTCCTCAGGGATTTGGACACTGCAAACATTAAAAAAAAACTTATTTAAAGGGATTAAAACTTATTTAAAGGCATTAAAAGCTATTTAAAGGTATTGAAACTCCAGAAATAATTTCTCTGAGAAGGAATCTGCTCCTTTCCTCTCTCTCCCCTTGCCGGGGAATGGCTGAATCCATCAAACTCCGATTATTAATCCAAGGATCTGTTGTGTTTTGTTGGAATTTTGAACAGCTGGGCACTATTTTAACACCATCTTTCCCCACATATGTGCCTGGGGGATGAGGGAAGTTGCTCCTTTCTGTTTTCCATGGATTCAGCCAGGGCTGGGAGCCAATTTCCCTGGAGAGAGCAGATGTAGGGATGGCACAGCTGGTTCTGTGGTTGTTGTGTGGGCTTGTTTCTGTCTCCTCCTCACCTCCGTGTCCTTCGCAATCCCTCCTCCAAGCACTGAGGAATTCTCTTTGGAGATGGAGACAGATGGGAGAACACGCTCAGCTGAGAAAAGTGAGGAACCTTCTGGTTTTCCCCCCATCCTTTTCCCCACTCCCTTCAGTTTGTTTCTCCTGGAACTTTCTGTGGAGAGCTGAGCAACACAGCATCTCCAATCCCAGCCCCAGCCTGGAAGAGGAACTGCAGGAAACACCGGGATGATCCTGCTTTTTTCCAAACTGGGAAAAGAAATCACATCAACAGAGGGTGAGAAACACAAGCAGAGCAGCTCATCAAAGCACAGCCGAGGGTGTTTCCAACACTGGGATACGGGAATGCATCCTGCTAAATATGGAGCGGAGTGGAAATGGCTCCAGCAGCACATCCTGGAGAATCCCAGAATCACCGAGGTGGGAAAAGACCTCTGAGATCACCCAGCACGAGTGACAGGCGCTGGGTTTGTCCCAAACGCAGGAATCAGCTCCTCCAGGCCAAATCCTGGGAGAAGGTGGCCAGGAGAGCTTGGATTTGGGATTCTGGAATGCCAGAGCTGGGAAGGGCCACCTCAGCTGGGCAGGACACGCAGGGGTGGCACAGGGAGCCACCAGCAGCACCTGAGCTCCTCCACCAGCTCCAAACCATGGGAGAAATTCATGGATCTGATCAACTCCACCAGCTCCAAACCATGGGAGAAATTCATGGATCTGATCAACTCCANATCAACTCCACCAGCTCCAAACCATGGGAGAAATTCATGGATCTGATCAACTCCACCAGCTCCAAACCATGGGAGAAATTCATGGATCTGATCAATTCCATCATCACCAAACCACCAGGAAATTCATGGATCTTCATCCATTCCAGAGACCCACCAGGAACACCTGAGCTCCTCCACCACAAGCACCAAACCCTCCAGAGAAATTCATGGATCTGATCACTCCCAGGGACCCATCAGGAACATCTGAGCTCCTCCAACACCACCACTGAACCTCCGGAGAAATTCATGGATCTGGCCAACTCCACCAGCACCAAACCATGGGAGAAATTCATGGATCTGACCAACTCCACCAGCACCAAACCACTGGGAAATTCATGAATTTTATCAGTTCCTGTTCTCCTCAGCAATTCCAAGTAAATACTCTCCAAAATTCCATCTTTCCAAAGCACCATTCCACATGAATTCGTTCATGTTGGGCTCCATGACCACAAACCAAAACCCAACACAATAATTTGGTCATTTCCATTCACCTCCATGAAATTTTTTACAGCTCCCAGGAATTCAAGAGCTCCATTATTACTCACCAGGCTTGGAAAAATCTCAACTGGATCGTTCCATCTTATTTAACTTCATGGGAAATTGTTGTGCCATGAAAACAGAGAGTGTTTTCCAAAAAGAGAAATAAAAATTATGGATATAAAATTAAATTGTTTATATTTGGGATTATATTTTGAAAAGTGAATTGCTGGCTGTGTTTTAGCTTCACTGAGGGATAACCAAGAGAAAAATCAGAGGAGAATTTGCTAAGATTTAATTTCTGTTCTGTCCTGTATTTTCTTCATCCATGAGGTAAAATTATTAAATTAATGAAGCTGAATGTGAATTAATTTGGGAAAAATCCATAAAAATCTTAATTCAGAAAAGCCAATCAACATCATACTGTGGAAATCCCTTCTTTAAAAGCTCAGCAGAGCCTGAATAAATAAAAACTGAATAAATTATTTAGGTTGGAGAAATATTAACGGAATTCCAGGATGGTTTCAAAGGGATTTTAAACCTCATCCCATTCCCATGGGCAGGGACACTTCCCACTATCCCAGGTTGCTCCAAGCCTTGAGGAACTATTGATAATTTTAAGGCTAAATCCAGCAAAATGAAGGAATTGTGTTATAAAGTGCAGAGTGCACTTGGAAAACGCTGAATTTTGGGATCTTCCAAGACATTGCTGGCAAGGACCTTCCTGTGGGGGTAAAATGGATGCTTTAGAGTTCCTGCTCGGCAAAAATAAGATGGAAGAGGTGCAAAAATCAAAGATATTTTTAAAATTATTCCTTTGGAATCCTCAAGGTACGGATGGGGTGAGGGAGAGCGGATTGTGGGATGTGGAATGGGAATGTGCTGGGATTGGGCTGGCAGGAGAAAAGAGCTGAGGACCATCTCCAGGAGATGCTGTCCCCTCTCCAGGCTCTCCAGAGGAAATTCCCCATGCCCAAAATTTCCATTGTTTTTTTCCCCACAAAATCTCCCCAAAATGCACCAAGGGATACGATGGGAATTATCAAAGGAAGAAGGAACATGTGGAATTCCAGGATCTCTGAGGCAAAACTGTCAGACACAAGACAGGAACGAGCCTGGTGGATTCAGGTGGAGGAAAATCCCAAAGCTCCAGAGGTTTTGTGCTGTTCTTTTATGGGAATGAGGCATTTGGAGATGGGATCCAGGCTTTGGAGCAGGCAGGGATGAGACTGCCACAGGTCTGGGGGTCACTGTGGTGACATGTGGATCGTGGCCAGTGGGAACGGCCTTTCCCTGAGGAAAAGAATCATTTGGATCATGGAAACACTTGAATCATGACCTCATTCTTAAAAAAAAAACCCTCAACATTTGCTTTCCCTTTTTTTTCTGGGCAAGATCTGTGGTGACACAGATTCCATCAGCACCAGCAGGAGAGGGAAGTTACCATGTATTGTCAGAAAAGCAGGAAAACGCCCAGAAAAGGCCATTATTCCAAAGAGAAGGAGGAATGAGGGAAGGCAGAAAACTGGAAATAAGGAAAGGGAGCAGAAGATTCCTCAAACAATGGCATCAACATGGTGAAAATGCTGATTTTCCACGCCCAGAGGGAGGAAGTTCCTTGGTCAGGAAGGTGGAAAAGTTACAGATTCCATAAAATCCAGCATGGATGAACTCCCTGGCTTGGCATTGATGTGTTCACTGCCCATTTATTCCCGAGGCAATCCCAGCTCCCACAAAGGGCACGTTATGTAAGCGGCATTTGCCTGGGCACAGGTAAGGCTGCTCCACACCCTGCATCCCAATCCCAAAATTCTCCAGCACACGTGGAAAACCCTCCAGACATTCCAAGGAAATGCTGGAGCACAGGGAAATATTTAAAATTGAGATATTTTAGTTATTAATTTAATATTTTAATTTATTTTCTTTTTATTGAATGTATTTATTTAATTAATAATTTCATTTAAATGACATTTAAGTGCAGTTTGTGTTGAGGGTGTGCTCACACTCAAACATTCTTGGAACATTTTAAGAGTGATTTTCTTAATTTCTATATTTATTTCATTCTTATCTATATTTCTTTCTTATATATAGCTATTTATCTTTCTAATTTATATTTCTTTCTTTCTTATTTGAGCTTAAACCAACTTAATATCACCTGATATTAAAAACTTCTAAAAACAGAGTTGCAAACCTTCCCTTTTTTCCATTTAGAGGGATCCCACCTCCTTTCCAAGTTGATCCAAGTTCCATCTCCAAATGAAATATTTGAATTTTTTTGTTCACCAGACTCCACAGATGCTGAGTGTGGTCCCATCCTGCTCCCCTAATTCCCAGCTGGATCATCTTTCCCTCATTTCTCTGGATAGGCTGCTGGGATCAGATGAGCTCCATGACAGATGTTCCAGGGAATTAATGTGAATAACCCCAAACACCAAGCAATTAAAATCCCCAAGAACTCTCTGGAGCTGTTACAGCTCATGACCAGCTTGAGGTTGTTATTACTGCTTGGATTTAAATAAAAAAAGAACAAAAAAACAACAACAACAAAAAAAGCAGGAAATCTTCAGGATTCCAGAATTCTAAAGGAATGGGAAAGTAATGGATACATGACTGTGTGAGGAGGGATTACAAAAATTCACATTACTCAAAGTTTTCTGCTTCAATTCCCACACTCAACTGGTGCATGTTTTGGGATTTAAAGGTGGATCCTGCAAGGCACATCCAGAGGAAATTTAGGAAATGAAGCAGTGAGATCATCATGGATTTTCCTGGATTTTATTTTATCTTTTGATGGCTCTTTATGGTTTAAGCAGGATAAGTGACCCTCAGCCCCAATCAGCTGTAATGGCACCCAAATTGATTGTTTGGGGTTAGAGGTTTGTGGGGAGGGAAAAGAAGCTTCTCAGCCAGGATTCCCTTGGAAAAAAAGGTGGAAAAGAGGGAGATTTGTAGCCAGCAAAAACTGTCTCAAAGCCTTTTAACTCCGGGAGTGCCCAAACCACCCTGAGCTGAGAGAGTGAAATAAAAAAATGTGTCCTGAAGGCTCTGAGATGAATTCCTGGGCTCTGAGATGAATTGATGGGCTTTGAAATGAATTCTTGGGTTCTGAAATTAATTCCTGGGTTCTGAAATGTGTTCCAGGATGAATTCCTGGGTTCTGAAATGAATTCATGGGCTCTGAAATGAATTCATGAGTTCTAAAATTATTCCATCGGTTCTGGAATGAACTAATGGGCTTCGGAATAAATTCACAGGTCACGAAATGAATTCCTGGGCTCTGCAACCAATTCCTGGGCTCTACAACGAAATCCCGTCTCTCCCACACAAGCACACCGCGCCTGGGAAAGTTGCCGGCTGCTGCCTTTGTTCCCGGGAATAAAGGGTTGGATTTCTCCCGGAGAACGGCGGCTGAACGAGGCCCCGCATTAAACATCCCCCGGCAGCTTTCATTTCTGCTCCGTTCGCCGCCCGGAGAACCCGCGGAGGATCCGCGCTCGTTCTCCCCACTTCAAACCACAGCTCTGAAAGCTTTGAAACCCGCTTTAAAACCGGCAGAGCTTACCATGTGTGTGCCACCGTGAAGCGACGGCGCTGGCGGATGCTTTTATTCACCAGCAACTTTCTGAAAAAGCAGGGAGAGTTCCTGGGCGAGCTGCGAGGAGAAATCTTTGGCGACGTGGGTCTGTTCCCGGGCAGCTTGGGCAGCTCCAGCTCCAGGTGCATCTGCTCCTTGAAAGTCCTGATGTAAACCTCGGCCTCGGGAGCGGCGATTTCCCGGGAAGGTTCCCTGGCCGTCATCGCTGCGGCGCTGGGCGAGCTGTGAGCGCTCAGGGGTGGCCACGGGAGCGCATCAGGGATGGCCACGGGAGCGCATCAGGGATGGCCACGGGAGCGCATCAGGGGTGGCCACGGGAGCGCATCAGGGGTGGCCACGGGAGCGCATCAGGGATGGCCACGGGAGCGCATCCCCCGAGCCCCGGAGCTGGGCGAGCTGCGAGCGCTCAGGGATGGCCACGGGAGCGCATCTCCCGAGCCCGGAGCTGGGCGAGCTGTCCCCGCTCAGAGATGGCCACGGGAGCGCATCTCCCGAGCCCCGGCGCTGGCACCGCGGAGCTGCCCCCGCTCGCTCACCGCGCTCCGGAGGCAAATCCCACCCGGAGCATCCGCGGGAGGAGGAGGATCTGCCCGATTCTCCCTGGCAAGATGCTCCCGGGGTTATTGCGGCGGCTCATGAAAAATTCATGGGGCTGTGCTCCAGCATCCCGCTGTGTCCGGGCGGGATGGGCTGCGGGAAGGAGTGAGGAGCTCCGGGGATGGGGAGCGGCGCGCCCCGCTCCGCCCGGCGCTGCCAGGCCAGCCTTCCATTGAGAATTAGTTTTGCCCGCACCGCCGTGGCTCCTCCCAAGCCGCGCTCATTGGTTCGGGGTTGTTTTGACGACCGGACTCCGTTGTAAAATTCCCAGGGAATTTGAAGGACCCGTGCAACATCCCGATATTGCTCCCGGGCACTGCCCGGCTCTGGGAGGGATGGGAGGGCGCTGAGAGCGGAGATAAAGGCTAAAAGGGAAGGGATTTTATTCTGCAGGGGTTCCTGCTCCACGGAAAGGTTCCTGGGATGCAGAGCCAGAGGGTCAAACCTCAGCCAAATCAAAGGATGGGGGAGCTGCCAGCTCCCTGCCAAGTTAATTCCAATAATTTTTACAGTCTATCTATTTAAAAAGGAATAAACCCCCAGGAATTTTATCTCTGGATAAAAACACCATGAAAGCAAATTCTGCTTTTCCAAGGATACAAAGCAACATTCGTGTAAGGAAGTTAAAGCCAAGGAGATGAGGGAAAGAGCACAAGAAATCCCTGAGGGAGGAGCTATTTTTAAATTGGGTAAAATGAGGTGGCCAAAAATGTAAACACAATAAATACTTTTAAAGGAGGAGGAGACAGGGTAAGTGCCCCTGTTGCATCAATTCCAGAGCAAATCCCTGTCCATCCCAGCGGGTTTTCCATCAGATATCCCAAAACACTTGACAGGAACACCAGCCAAGCCTTTCCATAGAGAAGTTCCCTTCAAAGCAGCTCCCAGACATCCCACCCAAGCTGCCCCAGGCCCTATTCCCAGTCATTAAAAACCAAAAGAAACCAAAAGATCTGCCCAAGCCTCACTTAAAGACAGGGGAAATGCAGTGGGATATAATCCTGAGAGGTTCAGGCAGCAGCAGAATGGGAATATTGGATGATTCAGGAAAAATGGAATTCCAAACAGAAATAAAAGTGAACTTTCTAACTCGAATGGGATACTGGAGGGGGTTTTGAGGATACATCTGGTGTTAGAGAAATTGCCATGCCTTTTCCTAAAGTTTTTCCCTCCTGATCAGGAGGGAGAGGAGCCTGGGGGAGGAGGAAAGGCTCCATTCCCTTGGGAAATCAGGAAAGGAGGGATGTGAAGTGCTGGAATGCAGGAGCTCCTCCAAGCTGAGGTTGCTTGGAGCACTTTGAAGGCTGATCCTGAGCACGGGAAAGTTTTCCAACACCTTCCAGCTCCTGGTGGCAATGGATCCACAGTTCCCTGACAAAATTCCCTGGGAAAGGTCCCAGGAGCTCCAGCTCCCACCCCTCATGCTGCCAACAAACACACAGGACCCTGCAGCCAATATCTCCGAATTCTCCATGGATTCAGAGCTTGGAATTCTTGGTCAGACACGCTGCTTCACTCCAGGATGAGCCAAGAGGAGGTGAGAACCAGACACTGGAGCTGACTGGCAGGAAAGCTGGGATTGGGAAATCCTGGCAGGAATTCCCTGTGTTTGGAGGGAATAGAGAGCACCCAGGGCATGAGAGCTTCTGGGGGGTTCATGGAATCTGGGAATGGTTTGGGATGGAAAGGACCTTAAATCCCATCTCATCCCAGCCCAGCCATGGCAGGGACAGCTCCCACTGTCCCAGGCTGCTCCAAACCCATCCAGCCTGGCCTTGGAAACTGCCAGGGATCCAGGGACAGCCCCAGCTGCTCTGGGAATTCTATCCCAGGGCCTGCCCACCCTGCCAGGGAACAATCCCTGCAATCCC
>NC_031777.1:29815277-29822947 GCF_001522545.3 Parus major | reverse complement strand
TCTGGCACTGGGAGCCATTCCCTGTGTCCTGTCCCTCCATCCCTTGTCCCCAGTCCCTCTCCAGCTCTCCTGGAGCCCCTTCAGGCCCTGCAAGGGGCTCTGAGCTCTCCCTGGAGCTTCTCCTCTCCAGGTGAGCACCCCCAGCTCTCCCAGCCTGGCTCCAGAGGGGCTCCAGCCCTGGAGCAGCTCCAGGGGCTCCTCTGGAATCTCTCCAGCAGCTCCACATCCCTGCGCCCCAGGGCAGCTCTGCAGGTGCAACCTCACCTGTGTGGGGCAGGATCCAGCCCAGCCTCACCCAGCATCGCTCCCAATCCTCTCCCAGGGATGTTTTCCATCCATTCATCCCAAGCCTGGATTGACCCTGGGAGTGCAGGGCCAGGTTTACAAATGAAAGTGATTCCCAGGCAAATCCCTGTTCCCTGAACACCCCAGGAGCTGCACTGATCTGTCCACCCACAGATTATTGTTCAGCCCAGGATAACGATTCCATCGGAAAAGGGACCAGAAATATCAAGGAATTGTTGAGGAGGCAGAGAAGACGATTGAAGGAAAGTGCCTGGCAGGAAAATGAGACCACTTGGATGAAAAAGAACAATTAAGGAAACTTTCAGAAGTGAAATGGGTGAGATTCCATCCCTGCTTCCCAACTCACTGAAGAGTCTGGAAGTGCTGAAAGTTTTAATATATTTGATTAAAATAACTGATAGGGTGGGAAACAACATTTCCAAGCTTGCAACTCCTCATCAAAAGCTGATCTGGAGCGTGCTGAGAGCAATTGCTAAGCAACAGGAGACATCTCTTTTCTTTAGCAGCACCATTATTTACCTGTTCCCGAGTCCTAACAGCCGGGAGGGAGGAAAAACACCAGGGAAAAGGGAATTCTGAAGTGTCCTACACACTCCAGTAGCAAAGGAAAAGCTTTTAGTTGGATTTTCCCAGCACTTTCAGCCAGGGACAGAAAATTGGAGGATTCATTTAGGTAAAAGCAGGCAGGAATTCCCCTCTCTTATTTCTGTTCCATCCATCCCAAGGGTATCCCAAAAGGATTCCACCAACCCCATGGCAAATTAATTTGAGAAATTATTTCAAGGGATTGTGCTTTGCTGATGTTACTTTGGGCTTCTTTTTCCAAGCAAGGAAACTCATATTTTTAATCAAGTGCAAAGTCTCCTTCCCAGGAATCCTGGCTGATAGAATTCCCTCTTTAACAGGAAAAATAAAATCTTCATTAAACTTCCAAACAATGTGAAAATGAAGATATTTCTTTAGAAAATAAAAATCATAGAACCCTTCTGTGTGTTTTAATTGCTGGTCAGTGATTTTTTGTTTAATCCATGGCATATCTGTGCTCTCCTGGAGTAACAGGGGCTGCTCCTTCATTAGTTCTGGAATTACTTGGAAGGTTCCTCACACACAGCAGGGTTTCCTTGGCTTAAATCAGGCCCAGGATTGGAAAGGTCAGGAGAGATGGACAATTCCAGAACATTTATTAAAGCTGAGGATGCACAAGGGAAGGATTCAAACCCATAAAATCCCTTTTAGACTAAAATTAGACAGCATTTGATGGGAAAAAACCCCATTATTGGGCCAGGACATGATGGAATTTCACAGCACCGTCCCTGCTTAAGGCAGATTTCTGCCAAATGGGTTGGGAAAGGATCCGTGATGGATTTCCAGGAGAGAAACTCCAGGAGCCAACCAGCTCCATTAGCTCTGGGGGAGATCAACATGAGCCTGAAGAGGAGACAGGGAAATCAGCCAAAGCACATTCCCAGTAGGAAATAAAAGGAAAAGAGGAATGTCTGGGACTGGGAAAGGGTGGCAAAATGAGATTTTGAGGAAAAGCAAACCCTATAAAACAACGACTTTTTCTTGGATTAAACCAACACACAGTGACAGGAGAGAGAAAAGAGGGAATGAGAAGGAATGAGAGAGCAGAGAATACGGGAATTGTCATTTGTACTGGAAAAGAACTCGGGTCCAGAGCCAGCAGCAGAACACGGAATAAATTTGCGATGGAAATGTCACAGGAGAGACAGGGATGTGATCCTGAGCTCAGCCCCTGAGGCAGCAGCTGGAGCTGCCAGGATGAGCTGGGAATAAATCACAGCAACCCCGGGAACGGGAGACAGGAGAGAGGAAGAAAAAGAATCAAAGAGAGAAATGTCTGGAGCAAGACAAGGAAAACATCAAGGAACTGGAAGATGGAGAAGGGGAGCAGCCAGGAGAAGAAAAGCCAGGGAATGGAGCTGGAAGTGGATGAAAATGTCAGGAAGAGGAATGACAGGCAAGGCTTGGAGCACGAGAGGAGAAGGTGGCAGGGATGTGGAAAAGGAGAGCTGGGAGCAGCACTGGAAAAGCTGGAAAATATTCCCAGGAAACCCAAAGCTGCAGGGAAGGATGAGTTTGTGGCACAGAGCTGGAACCTCTGCAGGGATGGAACAGTTCTGGAAACACAACAGGAGTGGGGAAAAAGGGAAAAGACAGAAGAGGAGCAGGGAAGGGACTGGCATGAGAGGAAATGAATCAAAATAGAATTCAATTTTCTCTTATTTCCCTTCCATCCCATCCAAGAGATGCCCTGTGTCCATCCCAGGTGACTGCCACTAATTCCATCAGGGACAGAGCAGTTCCAGTTAATCCCACCCCATCCTAGTCCCAGTTTTATTTGGCTCCCTCAGAGCAGCAGCAAATCTGCTGCTAGGCTTGACCTAAACACCCCACAGGCATTTTAATCATCCTGGGGGATAAAAATGGTGATTTCACCTGAAAAATAGGAATTCATCATAGGAATTTGGATCAGCCACATCCCCCTGCAAGGCAGGAAAGCAAATCCCCTCTTGCAGAGCACACAACAGAACTCCAGGGTTTAACAGGAATAAAAAGGGAACAGTGAAGGAATTTTTGGGAGCATCATCCCTTAATCTGGGAAGAGATGTGATGGAGTTTCCCAAAGATAATGGGGATGTCCCTGGATGTTCCTGGATCCCTGGAAGTGCCCAAGGTCAGGTTGGATGGAACTTGGAGCAACCTGGAATTCTGGAAGGTGTCCCTGCCCATGGCAGGGCTGGGAATGGGATGATCCTTAAAATCCCTTCCAACCCAAACCAGTCTGGAATTTTAAATAATAAATAATATAAAAATATAAAAATATAAATATAAATAATAAATAAAAAATATTCAACCCTCCCTTAATCATCTCTTTTTAATAGAAGGCTGAAGAAATCCCAGGAAAATCTTTCCAGCCCAAGAGCAGGAGGTTTCATGGTGTTCAGCTGGTCAATTTTTAAGGGAAAAATCCCAAAAAAACACCTGCCTTTGCATCTGCTGCCTCACAGCAGAGCTCCTGAAGGATGGCTCCACCACAGAAAACTGGAAATTACATGTTTAAGGATTTTCCTTCTCCTCCTCTGAATGTTTCCTGCTGCATGAGAAGCAGGAATCCATCCCTAATTATAGGTTTATATGACAAATTCCCCACGTTTGAGAGGCAAAAAAATAAAAAATTAATAACAATCCACTGTTATTTAGATTCCTGTTGGGAGATAAGGTTGTTCTATATTTAATAGTTTAAAATTACAGTTTGGATCTCTATTCCCACAGATTTAGGGGCTCCTGGAATTTTTGGGAAAGGAATTTTTGGTTGGGAAACCAACCATAAACAGAACAAAACCAACCAAAAACAGAACAAAACCAACCAAAAACTAAACTAAACCATAAGTTTTCCAGTATTAAAACACCCAGGTTCACAACAAGGCCCAGAATAATTCCCAGATCAGTCCCAAAAAAATCAATTCCATCTTTAGGAAATATTCCCAGGGAGGTTGGAGTGGTTTGGATGCTCATCTGCTCACCCTGAATTAAAGCCCTGCTTCTGTTTGAGCTGAGCTTTACAAGGTGTTCCCTGGCACAAGGAAATTATTTGCATTCAGAACACGCATGAAGGATTTGGCAATAACAGCAAACCTGGTGCCTTTCCCTTCCCATTTATCCTAAACTGGATTTGGAACAGGTTTTTCCATATTAAATCCCCCACAAAACACAATTTATCTGCCAAAAAAATACAATTTTGTACCACGCTGCCATGCCCTTTTTTTCTTTCTCACAGGTATTTCTGCTGTTCCCTCTTAGTAACTGGGAATAAATTGATATTTATAAATTCATTGTAAATTTATAGCATTTAGACTTTTATTATCAAATTATATAAGCCACCAGGGCGTGATGTAAGAAGGGAATTTGCTTAGCAACTTGGGATTGTGCCTGATTTATTCCCAGAGAACACTGAAATGTCTTCTATATATCCAGAGTGAGTAATCCCATATGGCAGAGCAATCTGTATTAATTGTGATTATTTCCTCATCTCACAGGTATGGATTACAAATTAATTTGAGAAGATATTTGTAATATATTACCAAATAAATTCAATTTATTCCTCACAGGCAGAGACCTCCAGGGTGACTCTGGAGAAAGGAGAAGCTGATGGAAAAACATCTGAAAATTTCATATATCTTGATGAGAAAAGGAAAATTCCTTCCTGGAAAGTGTTTTCTGGAAGTGATGGAATCTCCATTCCTGGAGGGATTTAAGAGCTGTGTGGATGTGGCTTGTGGGGACACAGATGGATTTGATGACCTCAGAAACTTCTCCAACCTAAACAATTCCACGATTTTTTAATAAAACGAAAAAAAAAATCCCCAAATATTGCTTTGTGACTTCTTGGTACTCCCAAAAAATCCCATGGATCTAATCCAGGCACCATTTTTGCATCCTGGCATGGATTGCCATGGAAAACTGCCCCAAAAAAGGGACAAAAAGGCATCTTGGAGCACCCAAAAGGATTGAAATCATCTTTACAAACCAAAAATTTCTCTGATATTACTCCCACAATGGCTGAAGAACAGAAAATCCCACCATTAATCCCAAATTTTGTATTTTTCTCCTGCTTTTCCAGACTTTTTAGTTGATTTACAGAACATAATTCCTGTTTTATTCCAGTTATTTGATTTCTTTGCATCTCAGATCGTCTCTCCCTTATCAGCTCCCTCAGATGAACCAAAATCAGGTTGATAATTTGGATTTTTTTAGAGCTGTTTTTCCCTAAGGAATTCCAGGCAAAACTCACAACATTCCCCATCCAACAACTCCAGCTTTGCCACTGCCTCGTGTTTTGGAGCTGGGAAAGAGCAGGATTTGTTGTCAGAATTCCCAGAAATCTTTGTCCATTATGGCTTAATTGAAGGAATAAATCCACAGGAAAAAAATCCTCGAGAGCAGCTCGGTGCCACTGCCAACACAAACAGAGTCAGGGAGGAGGTGGCTGTGGCCTGTCCAAGTAAATAAAAAATTCCATGATTTTTTAAGGGATAAAAAGTCTCCAGTGATGGGTAAAAAGCCTCTGGAGCTGCATTTGGGGTGAGAACAGCAGCACGGGACAATCCTGTGTTCCAAATCCTCTGCTTCCTTCCAGTGGCATTCCCAGGGTTATCCAGGCCTCTGCTCTAAATATTCCAGCAGGGAATTGCCACAAAAGGTAAATCTGGAAATATTCCAAATGTAGGTACTGAGAACACATCAGAAAAGGTCCAAAGGCATCGATTGGAGCCTCCCAGGCCCAGGTGGAGATGGACCATGAGAAGTTTGGGAAGCTGAGGGAGAAACGTGGCCACAGCTGTTTAAAAATGGTATTTATAGGAGGATTTGGGGGAGTTTTCCTTGGGAAATCACAAAATCATGGAATTACAGAATCATTAAGGTTGGAAAAGAGCTTTAGGATCAGCAAGTCCAACCCTCAGCCAGCACTACCTCCATGTCCATCGCTGTGTCCCCACAAATCCTCAACCAAAATAGCCAAAATCTGAAGAAAACCAACCAAAAACTGAACAAAATCAACCAAAAACTGAACAAAACCAACCAAAATCTGAACAAAAGCAATCGAAAATGAATGAAACCACCAAATCCTGAACAAAACCAACCAAATCCTGAACTAAACCAACCAAATCCTGAACAAAACCACCAAATCCTGAACAAAACCCACAAAAACCTGAACAAAACCACCAAATCCTGAACAAAACCACCAAATCCTGAACAAAATCAACCAAAAACTGGACAAGCCCATCAAATATTGAACGAAACCACCCAAATCTTGAATAAAGCCACCCAAATTCTGAACTAAACCAACCAAAAACTGAACAAAACCACCAAATCCTGAACAAAACCCACAAAAACCTGAACAAAACCACCAAATCCTGAACAAAACCAACTAAATCTTGAATAAAGCTGACCAAAACCTGAACTAAACCAACCAAAAATTGAACAAAACCACCAAATCCTGAACAAAACCAACTAAATCCTGAACAAAACCAACCAAATCCTGAACAAAACAACCAAATCCTGAACAAAACCACCAAATCCTGAACAAAACCAACCAAATCCTGAATGAACCCAAGGGATTCGTGGAATTGTGGAAGAGTTGGGTTGGGAGAGCCCTTTGAGCTCAGCTCACTCCCAGATCCAGGCTCCAGCAGGGTGTCCAGGTAAAAACAAACCAGCTTCGCTCTCTCCTCACAGATGATTTATCATTACTCAGAAAATCCTGCCAAACTCGTGTCTGATTCAGCTTTTCCATCAATTCTATTTCCATAATTTTCATTTATTTTCTCTTCTAGCGAGGGTGAAGTTGGAAGAAAATATTTCAGAAGCTTCGTTGTCTTGTGCTGATTAACGGTGACTCATTTCTTCCCCTTCCACACACATCCCAAGCTGTCTTTTTGCACTCAGCATTGAGGTGTATAATTAAAATTGAATCATTAAAAGCCTTTTTTTTTTTTTTGCACATTTCTGTTTTCAACCACTTTTATCTCCAGGCAAAACCCTGAGGATCCAAATTTGCAGGCTCATCCTTAATAAAATTATTGGGATTGCCTTGCAATTCACCCAAAAAGGGGATGTTGTCTGGAGTATTTTGAGTCAAATTCAATTAATTCAATAAATGGAAAGGAATTAAAAGATTAAGTGGCAACAATAAAATAAAAGTTGTGGACAAAAAGTGATTTTGAAAATAACCATCGTTTTAATTCCTGACCTATGATTAATCCATCTTAAAATTCCTCTGGGTAACTCCACCTCATATTAATCATCGTTCTTTTATTTAGACCTCCAAGAAAACATAAAAATCAAGGTTTTTAAAGCTGCAAGAGCTTCAGAAACGGATGGCACCAGCCAAAATCTAAATATAGGCAGACAAAACACTTCTCTGGGTATTTTTGGCTGAGAAATAACAGCAGAGTTAAGTCAGAGAGAGCAAAATTACCTTAATTCCCCAGGATTTTTGGGATAGGTTGGCACTGGAATGACACGGCGGCGGTGACCTCGGGATGTTCGGCCTGCACGTGTTTTGTTGGATAGAAAGGATTTTTGGGGTTTGTTTTGATAGAAGATTTCCAGGATTTGGGGTGGGATGTTGGATGTGACCCCTCAAACCCCAGAGTGCCACACGCTGCCACGGCTTGGGGTTATTGCTCTGAGCCTCGATTCCATGTGGGAATAACCCATCCAACCATGCCAGAAATGTGGGATATTCCTTGTGGGAATACTTGGGAATAACCCATCCCAACCACGCCAGGAATGTGGGATATTCCCTGTGGGAACACTTGGGAATAACCCATCCCAAC
>NC_031777.1:29804753-29813652 GCF_001522545.3 Parus major | reverse complement strand
CATTTATCAATCCCTCAATTAATTCCCATTTTATCAATCCCTCAATTAATTCCCAACAGCTTCCCAGGGAGGCTGAGCCGGCTCTGGCTGAAGCCAGAATTCCCGAGGAAGGTTTGGAGTAACTCAGAGCCCAAAATTATCCTGAATTTCGGTTTGATTTCACTTTTAAGGCTGTTTTTAGTTTGCTGCCCACCACCACCATCTGGAGAACAACGGGAGTACTACAGGAGTAGAGACTGAGTAGATTTATCCCAATTCTAGGAAGGTTTCCAGGTGGATGTGGGGAATAGGATCAATCCCTTCATATTTTCCTTACAGATTCTCATCTTCAGGCTCCACAATAAAATTATTCCAGAAGAAAAAAGCCATAAATGAGGGATAATAAGGCAGCAAATCTATATTTTAATCAAGTATTTATTGCCATATCCTAAATATTTACCGGCCTCTCTAATCCCTAAAAAAGTGCATTCCAATATGTAATATTAAACCAGATCAACTCTTCATGGAATTCTTAAAGCCTTGATTTCCTCACACTTTGGGATTCCAAATCCAATGAAATAAAAATCCCATTTTTATTTCAGCATCAATATTTGCTTCCAACCCTTCAAAATATCCAAATACACCCCACACACCTGAGGGAAACATGGAGAAATGGTGGGAATGAGAGGCCAGCTGCCAAATCTAAGCCAGGAGATGCTAAGGAGCAAAAAAGAATTGGGAAAAGAACTCTTTTGGATGCTCCAAGTGTAGCTACAAATTTATTCCTCACACCCTCGCTCTTCCCTCCTGCCTGGATTTCTCATCACAAAGCTGGAGTTAGAAAATATGGAGCAGGATTGGGGAAACATTTGAACAACTTGGATGAAAATATAGGGACAAAAATTGTGGAAAAGAAGCTTGGAAGGCTTCTCCATTCCAGATCTCAATCCCATATCCCTTCTGCCTTCCATAGAAAGCTGTTTGGTGGGAATATTCCCTTCCTTTTCCACAGAAAATATTATTACATCCCACCTGGTTTGTGTGATTCCTTTCCCTGGTTTGGAATTACTGCTTTGGGATCAGCCTCCCTTATTTTTCTGGCAGTCTCCAGAAACATCTTCCATGTTTTATCCACTATTTTTTTCCCTTCAAATCTTTGATTAATTTGGTTTTTGGATCATAAATAAGCACTGAGCTTGCAGCTCTGTTGGATTTCTATCCCAAATCCATGATCTTGTCCAACCTTAACATTCCATGATTCCATGGCTGGGTTCCCTGAGAGGGTGGGTGGGCCCTGGGAATTCCGTAGGGAAGAACTGCCTGGAATGGGGTAGAGCTCAGTTCTGACCTGGTCCAGAACCCTTTGATGCCTAAAACTTCAATAAAAAATGGGAATGTTCAGCCCAGTTTTTGTAGGATCCGCCAGTGTAAGTGGTCAGGGAGGTGAGGAGGAGCAGAAATGGGAGCTGGGACAGCGCTGCATCCCAGTCACACCAGCAGCTCCCAGCTCCTGTGGAAAACCGGGAATTTTACAGCACTAGAGAAGCAGCAACAACCTGAGCAGCTCTGTCAGGTCCGCTGTGACCGCACACGCCGCTCCAGGAAAATCCGCATCCACGGATTCTGCTGGAGCGGGAACGAGGAGCAGCGATGCCCTCTTGTGTTCCAAGAGATAAATCCATGACAAATCCATGGCAATTCCTTGCGTTTCTCCCAAACCATGGACAGAGGCGCATTCCAAGCTCAGAGTGAATCCATCCTTCCAAGCCCACCCTATGGAAAGGCTCTCGCTGTCAGGAATGCAAATTCCTGCTCCCACAATGCCCACAAAGGTGAACCAACCCTTTTATTGCTAAAATTCCCAATCCATCTAAAACTAGGGAACTCGTTTGGTTGCATTTATCCCAGCAATGAATCACAAAACCTGGACAAAAGCTCCTGCAATTCCTCTGCCTCAGCTATTCCAGGATAGTTTAGAAATCCTATTTTCAGCAGGAAAACTCTTTCCAAAGGACTTTAACAAATGGATTTGGGATGTCCTCTGGAGCTGTTCAAATGGATAGTGCTGATTCCAACTTGGAATAATGATGGGAACATGAAGCAGCAAATGAAGCCAAGAGAGGAAAGTTTAGAAGCTAAAACCAGTCCTAAACCCAAGTGTGAGCGCAGAATTTAAGGTGCAATTCATACAACCTCAATATTCCAATGAAAAGCAGGACACACATCCTTATTTTGCCATAAAATCCCAGCACAGAGCACCCAAGGCTTTGCCTTCCACCTCTCCCTCTGGATTCATTCCCTTGCTTTGGCACTTGACACCAGTTCCAGTTTTGGATCTCACCTCGGAGGAACCCCCTTGTAACCAGCTCTCTGATGGTTTCTTTGGGATTTATCTCGAATTTATGGGATCCTCCACAGTTGCTCAGATGCAGAGAGTGCTGAGCTTAACAGAAACCCAGATTCCAGCTTGGAATAATGATGGGAACATGACCAGCAAATGTAGCTGAGAGTTCAGTGTTTATAGACTAGAACCTAAAACTGACTCTAAACCAGGAGTTAAGAGCACAGAATTAAAGGTCACACTAATGTCACCTCAATGTCCCTGTGACAGGCAGGACACACATCCTTATTTTGCCATAAGATCCAATTCCAGCACAGGAAAACTCTTCTCTCTCTCTGGATTCATTCCCTTCTTTTGGCACTTCACCCCAGTTCCAGTTCTGGAGTTCACTCAGCTCTCTGATGTTTTCTTGGGGATTTATCTCGAGCTTAACTTTGGACCCCAATGGGGTTTTTCCAGGCCTTTTTCCTCACACAGGAATGGGAAACATCCAGAGAGTCAAAGCCTTTCCCTCAATCCTTTGTGGGAGAGTTTAGCATCACCCTGAACTCATGTGGGTGCAAAGTTAGGAACACAAATCCTCTGGTTCAGACCAGAATCAGAAG
This sequence comes from Parus major, assembly GCF_001522545.3. Taxonomy (NCBI): domain Eukaryota; kingdom Metazoa; phylum Chordata; class Aves; order Passeriformes; family Paridae; genus Parus; species Parus major. Next base: position 29,810,727 of record NC_031777.1, on the reverse strand, counting down.
TTTTGGGAGAGGTTTTGACCAAAGCAGAATTTAAAAAAAAATATTAAAATAATTTGTTTTATAAACTTACATCCGTGCTACAACAACTGCTAGAGGTTGATTAATCAGATGGAAGCTAATTAGATGTGTGTTTAAAATACAAAGAAAGAAGGAGAAAACCCCAATTTGAAAGCAGAAAAGGAACAAAGCAAGGAATGAATGACTAAAAGCAGAATGAAAGGAGGCTCACCAGTCGTGGTAGGTGGTGATGGCGATGCTGGGAGGGGGCAGCAGGGGCAGGGTGGTGGGTCTGCACACCGTGTCCCTCTCGGGGGTCCTGGCCCGCTCCGTCTGCCGCTGGGCCAGCGGTGGCAGCTGCAGGTTCCCCGAGCAGCACCTGCGGCCTCTCCACAGGTCAATGCCCAGGGTGTGGCTGGAGGTGCTGAAGGACTTGCTGAGCCCACATTCCAGGTAATCCAGGGAGTTCTGCAAACAGAGAGACCTCTGAAATTCCCCAATTCTGCAAACAAAGGATTTCCTTCATGAGGGTAAACCACACTCAATTCTCCAGGCAGAGCCAACCTGAGAGATGAGAACTCCACAACTCCAGAACTAAATCCTGCAAACAAAGGATTTCCTCCATGAAAATAAGCCACAATTCTCCAGCCAGAACTGCCCCAGGAGATGAGAGCTCCACAACTCCAGAACTAAATCCTGCAAACAAAGGACTTCCTCCACAAGGATAAACCACACTCAATTCTCCAGCCAGAACTATGCCAGGAGATGAGAGCTCCACAACTCCAGAACTAAATTCTACAAACAAAGGATTTCCTCCATGAGGAAAAAACATGGAGACAGAACTATCCCAGGAGACGAGAACTCCACAATTCCAGAACTAAATTCTACAGATTATTTTCTCCGTGAGGGTAAAACTCACTCAATTCTCCAGCCAGAGCTATCCCAGGAGATGAGAACTCCATAAGTCCAGAACTAAATCCTGCAAACAAAGGATTTCCTCCACAAGGATAAACCACACTCAATTCTCCAGCCAGAACTATGCCAGGAAATGAGAGCTCCACAACTCCAGAACTAAATTCTACAGATTATTTTCGCCATGAGGATAAACCACACTCAATTCTCCAGGCAGAACTATCTCAGAACTAAATTCTACAAAGGATTTCCTCCATGAGGATAAAACTCAATTCTCCAGCCAGAACTATCCCAGGAGATGAGAACTCCACAAATCCAGAACTAAATCCTACAAACAAAGGATTTCCTCCACGAGGATAAAACACAATTCTCCAGCCAGAACTATCCTGGGAGATGAGAACTCCACAACTCCAGAAGCTGGCACAGCCTGATTGTTTTTTATTTTATCATCCCTGAAAGCAGGAAAATTCTCACTCTGGTGAGTGGTGCTCCATTATCAGAAAATCACAGGTCAGGAAAGACCTCCAAGATCAATAAGCCCATGGAGCTGTGCAAAACTTGGGATAAGAGTGAAAAACAACATTTATTTATTGGAAAAGTGCCCCAGGATACCCAAACTCTTATTTTCCACTCTTTTCCTACACATTCCAAGTGATTTCCCATTTTTTTGGAAGACCTAGGAGAAACCAGCCAGTTAATTCCATCATTCCAAATGGAGACAATTTGGAGAACTGGAGATTAATTATTAGGGAATTGTGGTGATTATTAGGGTAATAATGAAATAAAAAATGCATCACCACAGCAAGTGTTGAGCACTGAGATTTTTGCACATAAAAAAGGTGGAATCCAGAGCAAATAATCCATAAATCCCAGCAACATTCCCCGTTCCCTGCCCACAGTACACTGACCAAAAACCACCAGAGCAAAAAAACCTGGACAAACTCCTCCAAACCTTTCCCAGGAGTTGAGTTGTTCATTTTTTAATGTGCTGCTCTTATTTTCTGCTTCTTATCTAAAAATCCTTCGAGATGTTCCATCAGCAAAGCCAAACCATATCTATTTATATTTATATATTTATTATATATGTATTTATATTTATATATTAATATTTACAAATTTATATCTTTATTTATATTTTTATATGTATTAATATTTACATATTTATTTATAACCATATTATTTATATTTACCAAAGAAGACAAAATCAACTTTTTAGCTCGTTTTCACGATGTAAAAGAAAGGAAAAGGAAAGAAAAATAAGGAAAAATAAACTTTCAGCAGGAACTCACCTCATCTGCAGTCACTGTCATGACACTTCTGCTTTTCTTCATTATCGAGATTCAAGTGCAGCCAAGGATAAAAAACTTCTGGTAAATAGAATTTCTTCAGAGAGGAAACCTGAAAGAAAAAAAAATTATATATTTTTATTCATAAACACATCTAAATTGTATATTTATATAATCATATTTAAATACATATTATATAATTATGTATATAAATTATATGCAATTATATATTGATTATAGACTTAAAATTCATATCTATGAATATGTAGTAATTATTTAGATATAATTATATATAATACGTAATTATGTATATAGAGATATAATAAATTATATGTAATTATAATAAATTATAATTATCTATGTAATTATATGTAATAAATTATATATTATTATATAAAATTATATATTTGATAGGCTATAATATTATAATATTAATATGTTAGTGTATTTATGTATCATAGTAATTAGATTAATAATTATATGCTAATTAGGATTATTATATAAATAATATTGGTGGTCATAAAGGCCAGGAAAAGACTTTTAAAACACCAATTTTAACCAGCACCACCTCCATATTCTCCACTAAACCTCAATCCACACATTCTTTGGGAAAAAATTCAAAGGAAGGAGAGTTTAGGAATAATTCCTGGATTTTGTGGAACTCCAGGACCAGGCTGGAAATGGGATGTGGAGGATTGGGCCAGCAGATCCTTTCTGTGAAAATCTGACTCCTGTCACAGCAGAATTTCAGAACTATTTCTTCATTTGTAGCAGAATAGTGATAATGATCAAATCCAGCTTTTGTTCTGTGGGAATTGAGGTTCCGAGGCCTGAAGAAATTCCAATTTTTCCTTTAGCCATGACTAAATTACCACTCAAATCTGACTCATCCTTTCCTTTGCCTTCCCAGAAAAATCTGACACCTGGGATGAACATTTCAGGGGAGAATCAACCAGAGAAGAACATTCCAAAGTGGCTTCCTGGGAATTTTTTCCTGATAAACATTTTCTCATTCATTACATTTCCAGCACCCAAATCCTCCAAAAATCTCTGTAACCCAGAGGATCATTTGGGTCTGGGATCAGGGAATGCTGAACAGCAGCAAAGCTTTGCATTTGTTAATAAATTGTGACAAAAAATCACAGTTGGGTCTGATCCATTCTCCTGGAATAGATCCCACATGGAACAGGAATTTTCTTTTCACACCAAGCTTCCACCTGAAGGTTTTTGTGTTCCACGTCAATGAGTTTCAAAACTGGTGGGAAAACACTCCAGGAACTCCAGAGGGATCCAGGCAGGGTATGAATTAAAGGTATGAATTTTATTTATCAGTAAAATCCCATGGATGCACTGCTTTTCCTGATTTTCCATCTGGTTAAAAAACAGCTGCCCAGCTCATCCCATGTGAAATATTGACAGAAATTCCTAAAGCACATCCTCACCTGCAGGCTGGGGAAGGTTTGGGATATGCACCCCCATTCCATCGTGTTTTCCCACCCCTTTGGGCCTCTCCGTGGGCAGGATTAAAGCTCCGGGGGGATGTGAGGAGCAGATTGATCCCCTCACCCCTAAAGATTCCCCTCTCCCACAAAACACAGCCAAGGCTGGGTCAGAATCCCGTTTTTCCATTCCCAGGATGAACAGCGGGTTTGGGAAGCAGAGCTGTTTATTCAGCTCCTCTCAGGCTCCAAATCCAGTTCCTCCCACTTTTCACGGAGGCAGGACACAAACACAGAGTGAAAAACAGCAACAAATCCCAGTGAAATTCCAGTGTGGCACATCCCACTGTCCCACACCTGCTTCTCCCTCACTTCCACAGCGTTCCTGGAGCAGGATTTTTCCTCTAAACAAAATCCTGACCCTGAAAATGCCCAGAGATAAACCCCAGGCACCTGAATTGTGAATTACTGGAGAAGCTTTTCTAAGGAAAGGGATGGAGGAGATGATCTGATCCCACAGGGAATTGCATCATTGGTGAGCTGGGAATCAAACTGGATTCTCCTTAAAATCCATGAGAACTTCACAGGGAGAGGCAGCGACTCAGACAAGGTGACAGCCACCAAAAAAAAGTGACAATCTCAGGTCTGGCTCTCCCAGGAGGAACAGATGGGCTCCTGCTTCCCATCAAATCATGAATGCTTGGGGTTGGAAGAGAGATTTAAACTCATCCTGTTCCACCCCTGCCGTGGGCAGGGACACCTCCCACTATCCCAGGCTGCTCCAGCCTGGCCTGGGACAATTCCAGGGATCCAGGGGCAGCCTCAGCTCCTCTGGGCAATGAGAAAGGAGGGAAAGGCTCCAGAGAGTCACTCCAACACCTCCCTGGGCAACTTTTTCCGATGTCCCACCACCCTTCCAGGGAAAATCTGTTTTCCAATATCCAACCTGAACCTCCTGTGGGTCTGTTCCCTCTCCTCCTGTCCCCATTCCTGGGAGCAGATCCCAAATCCCCCCGGCTGTCCCCTCCTGCCAGGGACTTGTGCAGAGCCAGAAATTCCCCTGAGCCTCCTTTGCTCCAGGCTGAGCTTTCCCAGCTCCCTCAGGGATTCTCCAGCCCCTTCCCAGCTCCCTCAGGGATTCTCCAGCCCCTTCCCAGCTCCCTCAGGGATTCTCCAGCCCCTTCCCAGCTCTCTCAGCCTCTCCTGGGCTTCCAAACCCTTCCCAGCTCCCTCAGCTGCTCCAGCCCTCCTTGGACACATCCCTAAGAATTTCCTCTTTTTATTACTTATTTGCTGAGGAAAATGTTGTTCTTTTCCGTGACCTTTTCCCATTTTTTGCGAGCAGCAACAGCTCAAGTGCTCTGCAGAGCTTCTGGCAGCTCTGAGAAATTCCCTCCTCCTCAGAAAACCCAAGCTGTTCCCATTTCCAGCAAAAGCTGGGAAAATTTCACAGAGCTCTGCAGAATACAAGCAAGGGCATCTATTAGAACCAGTGGCTGGAACTTGGGAAAAGCCACTCAGGAAAGAGGGATTTCATGGAATCATGGAATGGTTTGGGATGGGAGGGATCTTAAAGCTCATCCAGTTCTAACTCCTGCCATGGGACATCTCCCTCCCTCCCAGGCTGCTCCAAGCCTGGCCTTGGACACCTCCAGAGATCCAGGGGCAGCCACAGCTGCTCTGGGAATTCCACCCCAGCCCCTCCCCACCCTCACAGGGAGAAATTCCCTGGAATATTCCATCTAGCCCTACCCTCTGGAAGCCATTCCCTGTGTCCTGTCCCTCCAGGCCTTGTCCAAAGTCTGTCTCTGTCTTTCCTGCAGCTCCCTGAGGTCCTGCAAGACCACAGTGAGATCATCCCAAAGCTTCTCCTCTCCAGGTGAACATTCCCAGCTCTCCCAGCCTTTCCTCCCAGCAGAGCTGCTCCATCCCTTGGATTATCCTGGAGCTGGAGGATAAAGTCCCATGGATACACGGGATGCAGCCTCATTTTCCTGCCCTGTGTTCAGCAAACAGCTGCCCAGCTCATCTGCTGTGAAATCCACCATTCACAGAAATTCCTAAAACACATCTTCACGTGCAAGTTTGGGATTTCCAGCCTCTGGATTCCTCCCAACAGCTCCACATCTCTCCTCTGCTGCATTCCATGAGCTGGATTTTCCCTCAGAGCTGTCACAGCCTTTATTTCCTATCACTGCCATTCTGATCTTAACAGCTTTGCTAATTGAGAGCGATCACCCAGCTGGAGATGGGATTGACCACTGTGGCCTTTCCCGAGGCTCTGGAGAAAGGATTTTCCCACTTTGGCCTTTCCTGGGGCTCTGGAGAAGGAATTCCTGT